>NC_045958.1:63096083-63216185 GCF_010909765.2 Amblyraja radiata | reverse complement strand
CCTCTCTCTCCCCATCCCCCTCTCTCACCCCCTACCCCGCTCTCCTTTCCCTCCCAAATCTGTCCCGTTTCCTCCTCCTCCTCTCCCCTCCCTCCCCTCTTCTCACCCTCCTCCCCCCACCTGTGTGTTTGGGGGGTGGTTAATGTGAGTGTGATGCCTCAGCCCCCCCCCCCCACCCCCCCAAACGCCGTTGGAGAAACAGACCCAACGGGTCTGCACTTGGTCTAGTAATTATATATAAATCCAGTCATTATATATATACTATACATATATATATATAGTTAGTATAATAATATATGGTTTAAATAGACTGCAGCACGGAATTAGTCTCCCCATAGAGTAATATGAGCATTGAGCACTAGATGGCGCATACTTTATCGATCTGATTTTCTAATTAGCTTCATTAATTAGTGTGCAACTTTTGACTGACGAGTTATGAATTCCTTCTCAATTATATTTTATCTAAACTTGTGCCAAAATTCAAGTAGATATGACTTGGGGCACAAAAGTTAAATTTTAGACACATTTTCGATGCTCGGCCCACAGCCTATTAATGTACCGATGACTTAAATTCTTCCAACTATCAGTGGCCATTCTTACCACCTGCTTGTTAGAGCAGCTTCAGATTGCTAGAGCTAGATAACTCTGGGCCAGGTTTTTAAGCAAAAGAGTAATGAATAGAAATTATTAACAAAAAATAGACATGCGCTGCCAGTAACACCATAATGTTCTTAATTGGTCTTCATTCCCGTACTAAAGCATATGCAGCCTCCCTCCCTCCCCAACCTTGAAATGTACCTTTTGGTACAGCAAGGGCCAAGAAACTCATTGTTATGAAATGGGCAAGTAGTCGGAGGTGGCTTGACTAGTACTGGAAGCATACCTAAAACACATTAATAAGGCCCAAAGTAAAGTTTGGGGCTTTCTGCCTCATATATCAATTGTAATGTGTTATCCCACACTACTGGAGCCAACAAAATGTCCAAATTACCATGGGTGGCCTTTAGATTTTCATACTTCCATTTCCTGTAACGTATACAGACATCAGTATATTCACGCGAGAAATAGAACTATATGTTGGCCATTCCGCATCTTGAGCCTCCTCTACCAATCTTTTACTTCACTCCACATTTCCACACTAACCATTATCCTTTGATTTCATTAATATTTAAAAACGCCATCAATCTGAATGTATGTTGGATGTACTTACTGTTTGAACTTGGGTAGAAAGTTCTGAAGCTTCACTACCCCCAGGGTGAAGGAATTTCTATTCATCTCAGTTCCGTATAGCTGACACCTTGTTCCAATACACTGACCCCTAGTTCTGAACACCCTAGCCAGAGGAAACATCATTGCTGCATCCATTTGTAAAGCTGTTAAAGAATTTTGATGTTTCAGTGAGATCACCTTTTACTCTTCAAAGCACAGAGGAGATTCTCAGACTGTTTAATCAGACAACAAACCCTGTTGTCCCAAGAACCAATCTAATGTGCTTGCTATTCATTCCTTTCCATCTATCCTTAGTTAGAGAGACCAGACCCGGACACATTAGTCTAGATACATTTATCAGGACCATATTTTATTGGAACAAGATGTTTCGACCCTTTTATCCAGACCCTCTTGGGAATCTATTTTCTTAATTGCTAGCTGTGTTCCATGTTAATTTTCAATGATACAAGGACAGGGACATCCAGATTGCCTTCCAATCTCGCACCATTTAAATGAAAGTCTGAATTTTCTACTAGTATCTTTCAATTTTTTAATCCCATTTCCCACGTCCTTTTACTTTTTTTTGACCTGTCTATAACATCCTGAAACCACGCTGCATCCTCCTTGCAGCTCACACAGCTACTTACATCTCATACACAGCAATAGGCAACACAATAATGTTGAGCCAGATTAAAATGAGCCAGCATGGTTTCAGGATGTTATAGACAGGTCAAAAAAATGTAAAAGGACGTGGGTAGACCAGTTAGCCTAACTTCGGTGGTGGGAAATATGCTGGAGTCAATCATTAAAGAGGTAATAATGGGGCATTTGGATAACAGTAAAACGATTAGTCCAAGTCAACATGGATTTATGAAAGGGAAATCATGCTTGACTAATCTTCTGGAATTTTTTGAGGATGTGACAAGCAAAATGGATGAAGGGGAGCCAGTGGATATAGTGTATCTAGACTTTCAGAAAGCCTTTGATAGGGTCCTGCATGGGAGACTGGTGGCTAAAATTAGAGCACATGGTATTGGGGGTAGGGTGTTGACATGGATAGAAAATTGGTTGGCAGACAGGAAGCAAAGAGTAGGAATGGCAGGCAGTGGTGAGTGGAGTGCCGCAAGGCTCGGTGTTGGGGCCGCAACTGTTTACCATATATATTAATGATTTGGAAGAGGGGGAGGTACAGCGAGACCTGGGTGTCCTTGCACACCGGTCACTGAAAGTTGGCATACAGGTACAGCAGGCAGTGAAGACAGCTAATGGAATGTTGGCCTTCATAACAAGAGGATTTCAGTATAGTAGAGAGGTTCTTCTGCAGTTGTATAGCGCTCTGATAAGACCACATCTGGAGTATTGTGTACAGTTTTGGTCTCATAATTTGAGGAAAGACATCCTTGTGATTGAGGCAGTGGAGCGTAGGTTCACGAGATTTTAAAACGATGAGAGGGATAGACAGAGTTGACGTGGAAAAGCTTTTCCCACTGAGAGTAGGGAAGATTCAAACAAGGGGACATGACTTGAGAATTAAGGGACTGAAGTTTAGGGGTAACATGAGGGGGAACTTCTTTACTCAGAGAGTGGTAGCTGTGTGGAATGAGCTTCCAGTGAAGGTGGTGGAGGCAGGTTCGTTTTTATCATTTAAAAATAAATTGGATAGTTATATGGATGGGAAAGGAATGGAGGGTTATGGTCTGAGCGCAGGTATATGGGACTAGGGGAGATTATGTGTTCGGCACGGACTAGAAGGGTCGAGATGGCCTGTTTCCGTGCTGTAATTGTTATATGGTTATATTGATCCCTGGGATGGCGGGTCTGTCATATGAGGAAAGATTGAAAAGACTAGGCTTGTATTCACTGGAGTTTAGAAGAATGAGGGGGGATCTTATAGAAACATATAACATTATAAAAGGATTGGACAAGCTAGATGCAGGAAAAATGTTCCGAAGGTTGGGCGAGTCCAGAACCAGGGGCCACAGTCTTAGAATAAAGGGGAGGCCATTTAAGACTGAGGTGAGAAAAATCTGTTTCACCCAGAGAGTTGTGAATTTGTGGAATTCCCTGCCACAGAGGGCAGTGGAGACCAAATCACTGGATAGATTTAAGAGAGAGTTAGATAGAGCTCTAGGGGTTAGTGGAATCAAGGGATATGGGGAGGCAAGGGTTATTGATTGGGGACGATCAGCCATGATCACAATGAATGGCGGTGCTGGCTCGAAGGGCCAAATAGCCTCCTCCTGCACATATTTTCTATGTTTCTAAGATCTCCGAGAAGGACGTGAGGGTGAGTTACCGCAATGGTGGCGGCGAAGGAGATGGACCCGGGGGGACGGGTACACGAGACCGCCAATGTTGCAGAGGGGTGAGTGATGAGGTAGAGAGTGACGGGACCAGGGCCTCCATTAGGCCTCCACTGAACCTCCCCACACGACCGCCACCGGTGGTGGGGGTGACGATAGACACATTACTGGGCGACGGGGAGGAGTTTGTGGGGTAGGAAGGGGCATCATCATCCCGGCCGTGGCATTGACTGACAGAAGAGACCAATCTGCATGGCGCTGACTGAAGGAACCTGCATGTGCATGTTTTTAAGATTGTGTGGCGGAGGGGGTGTGGGAGTGGGGGTTGTGGGGGGAGGGGGTGTGGCTGGGGGAGTTTGTGAGGGCAGGGGGGTTGTTGGCCAGGGGGTTGTGGGGGATCGGGCTGTATGGGCAGGGGTGTTTGTGTGCCGGGGGATTGTGGGGGTGGGGGCTTGTGGGGTGGGGGCTTGTGGGGGGCGGGGGCTTGTAGTGGGAGGGGTGTGGGGGCATGGGGGGATTGTGGGGGGGATGGATGTGGGGGCGGGGGGGATGTGGGGGGGGATGTGGGCGAGGGAGTTGTAGGGGAAAGGGGGGTTGTGGGCAGGGGGGATGTGGGGGGAGGGGAGAGAGAGCTTGGAGAAAATACAGGAAAGAACCATGGGGGAGAAGGGGGTATCATGGGGAAGGGGGGCAGGAGCCAGCGAGGGGGACCAGAGGGGAGGGGGCTGGAGGTGGCAGTGCAATGGGGAATCACAGCGGGCACTGGTCGCTCTCCTCCGCCGGGATCAGAGTCTCCGCTCTCCGTTTGCCGACATCAGCGACATCTCCGACTGCGCCGCACAAGACCGGGCTGGGCTGGGCTGAGCTGGGCGGCTTCCGGTTCCTCCGAAAATTGTTTCCAGTTGGAGACTTCCGCCGGCCATCCAGAGGGTCCCTCAGCTCCAGTAAAGATGCGATGGTGCAGGAAGGGGCGGACCGTCTCACGGAGTGACAGGAGAAGTGAATAACCGCATGGCGCTGACTGGCAGGTAGGGGATTGATCTGCACACACGCGTTTTTGAAGATTTTTACACCTCGCTAACTTTTACATTATGCCACCGATCGGAACGAAACTTGGTGCATTCGCAGCACATGTGATCGGTGAGTGAGCTGGTGAATAATCGTAGCGGTATCACATACCATTTTTGTGCAAATAGAAAAACCGCGCAAACCGGAAGATAACAAGGATAGATAGATAGATGGATGGATGGGTGCATAGATAGATACATGCTAACAATGTGTGCAACACCGAACTGACTCAGTGGTGGAATATTATACATGACTTAAAATATAAATGCGTTGGGGAACCAGGCGCCCCAGTGCGACAGGGATACAATGGGTCCCACTTGGTCTATAATAAAATGACTCTGGTCTTATGAGACATTTCTCTCCAAACCCACAATAAGATTTAATATTTACCCTAAAGATAAACATTAAATGAGCTCCTGATGATTTAGTGATGAGACAGATCTGTCTACATCCCGTCAACCTTTGTTAGGAAAAGGTTCAATTGGCATTACCAGTATAATCATCGGAGAATGTGGCAAGGTCTGAATACGATAACTAGCTGCAAAGCAAGGTCAGGGAACATCATTGGTGAGTCCTGATGAACAAAATGCTTTCTGTGCTCACTTTGAGCAGAAGGCCATTGGGATGATGACCCCTAGCCCTTCAGACTCAAGTGTGCCTCTTCCCTTGTTCACTGTTGCAGAGGATAGATCGGCCTTCCTGAGGGTGAACCTACAGAAGGCAACTGGCTCAGATGGAGTTCCTGATCGTGTCTTTAGCTAAAGACATGGTCAGGAACTCCATCTGAACCAGTTGCCTTCTGTGGTTTAACTGCTTCATTTTGTTTAGTAGGCAGGCAGTAGAAGCACAGATAGATGATCAGATTTCCCAAAATGTGGCCAAGGGACACAGTGGTAGGTGTTTTTTATTGATGTGTGGTAATGATCAAGATGGCTCTGGCTCCTGGAGGGAAAAGAGACGTGTTGGTAGTACTTTGGTAGTATGCCCCTGAGGTTGGCTTGATTGAAATCTCCGGCTACAACAACCAGCGCTTCGGGATGTTTTGTCTCGAACCTGTTGATATTGAAGTACAGTTCAAGCTTGACATCCGTTTGGGGGGGTGATGTAGACTGCTGTTAGGTAAATGAGATGAATTTCCTCAACAGGTAATAGGGACGGCACTTCACAGTCAGATATTCTAGATCCGGTGGGGGCATCTAGAGCCCTGGGAGGTGAGTCCGTCTGTGCCATGGTGGAGTCGGGCGCTGCGATACGTCAGGGCCTTGTCCAGGCCGACGGCTGGAGTCGTTGCCAGGAGCTGCCTTGGATCAGGTCTCAGACCTGGCGTTGGTGGTAGGCCGGGGAGGTTGAGCCTTTGATCTGGCTGACCGCCGCAGGCCGGTGGTGGAGCTGGTCGATCCCGGAGGTGGGGGCCTGGGCTCGGCAGAGGCGTGAGGAGCATCGTGAGGTCGGGCCTTGGAATCTGACTAAATAAAGCATACATAGTAAATGGCAATAAGCAGGAGGAAAGTCAAACTTAGCCCAGGTACTTTACAGTGGGTTTACAAACACGACCAGCACGTGTACGACATAGACCATTTCCATTTTTCGCCACTGGGGACACAATTGGTGATATAATTGGTGTCGGAGATTGAAACGGCATTTCTGGTGACGAAACAGGAGACTTTGGCACAGGCGGAGGTGGTGTGGCCGTTGGCAAAGTAACCTTTTCAGAAGCAGGTTGTTGTGCTGGTGCCGCTGGACGTGGATGGAAGTACACCTGTGCGGTCAGGATAGTACGGAGGTGGAGCTGGCTCATTCACAGGCAGGATGTGTTGCCTATTACGTCTGTAGGTGCCGCCATCAGCATTGACCAAGTATGAACGTGGCTCGGAGGCAGTTCCAGAAATTACACCAATACGGTCATGACCTTTGTCGGTTTGCAAACGAACCACTTGCCCCTCTGTTAATGGTGACAACGGTCTGCTCTTTTTGTCATACAATTCTTTTTGTATATCGCGCTTTTGGTGCAGCCTGGACTGGACCTCTGATGGTGGGACCACCTGCGGTACTAGTGCCTGATCTGCTACAGGCAATGTGGCTCAGGTCTGTCTCGACAATAAATCCTGAGCAGGTGAACCCAAGACAGGTTCATGGGAAATGTTGCGCAGGTTGAGCAAGTCCAGGTATACATCAGATTTAGCTCTGTGGGATCATTCCATTAATTGTTTGGCACTCCTGACAGCCCGTTCAGCCAGCCCATTCGACTGAGGATATTCAGGGCTGCTGGTGGTGTGGCGAAAACCCCAGCGTGCAGCAAAGTCTTTGAAGTGCTGGCTGGTAAATTGACAATCATTGTCAGATAGCAGTTGATAAGGAGCTCCGTAGTCTGCAAGCGAGTTTTAAAACTACCCCGTGAGAAGTGGGGCTACTAAGAAGATCGATGTCAAACCAACCGGAATACGAGTCAACAAGAACCAGATACTACTTGCCATGCCACTCAAATATGTCAGTTGTCACTGTAGACCACGGGAGGGCAGGAGCCGGGTGTGAGAGAAGCGGTTGCTTTTGTTGATGAGGTGCCAAGCTGTTGCACATTGCACAGGATGCCACATTCTTGAGAATGTATTCAGTCATACCAGGCCAGTAAAAAAAAATTTTGCTCGCAGGACGGTTGCATCGGCAACTGGGTGCCCCGCATGGACAGCATCAAAATACTTGCTGTGTATGACTGCAGAAGCAGGAACTACAGCCTTGTGGCCTTTTACGATAATACCATCTTGTGGTACTAGTTCATCACGGAGGGCAAAGAAAGGTTGAACTGGAAGTGGTACATTGTAATGCTTGTCAGGCCAGCCGCGCTTAATGATGGAGGCGAGCGACCGTAAGGTACTGTCAGCAGCAGTGTGGGTAACCAGGTCCTCCATACAGGATGAGGGAATAAAAGACACAGTCATTACCACAAAGTCGTCATCCGGTGAGGGCGGACCCTCACAGGTCTTTCGGGGTGCACGTGAGAGGGTGTCAGTCAGGTGCATGTCCTTGTCACGTTTGTAGGTCAGGGCAATATCATACTCTTGAAGCTGAAGTAACATCCATCGAAGGCATCCTGCAGAGGCATGTATCGGTTTGTGAAAGATGCTGCCCAGGGGTTGGTGGTCAGTTACAATCGTGACCGTATGTCCAAAGATAAAGTCGTGCAAAAATGACTGCTAGCAGCTCCTTTTCAATTTGGGCGTAGTGTTGTTCCGTGTCAGTCATGGTGCATGAAGAATAAGTGACAGGCTTGTTGCCGCTGCCATCACCTTGGAGACAGGCTGCGCCTAGTCCGTACTGTGAAGCGTCACAAGTCAGTGTGACCAGTAGTTTGTGATTAAAATAAGCGAGAGTGGGGGCACAAGACATTTGCTGCTTAAGAGTGACAAACGCCCTCTGCTGCTCATGCCAAGCCCAAATAGTGTCTTTGTGGGTAAGCTGGCGCAGAGGGTCCGATATTTCACTGAAATTCGGAATAAATTTACCCAGGTAGTTTACCATGCCAAGAAATCTCTGCAGACTAGTTGATAGCAATGGTTTTTGCCGGATCGGTTATTAGGCCATCTTTAGTGAACACATGGCCTACGTAGCTCACTTCACTTACTCTGAATTTGCACTTTTGTAGGTTCAACTTGAGGTTAATTGCGTTGGCGCGGTCCAGGACCTTTTTTCGATTTGCGTCCTGTTCTTGGATAGTACGTCCAGCACCAAGTGGAGGCTTGGGTTTAAATCCTACTTCTGACACCATGTTCAAAGGACAAGGCTCACATTATATGAATAGGATCCAAAGTGTTTATTAGCAATTCAGCATAGGTAACTTCATTTCAGCCTACAGCACTAGACTAAGGGAGAGAGAGGAAAAGGGTTTTCTATTAAACCTGGGGGCGGAGCCACAGTATGAGTCATGATATGAGTGACACTAACCTACAGAGTTGTAGATGTAGCCCAGTCCATCACACAGACCACATTTCCATCATTTACTTCATCGGCACTGGAGGCAAAAAAGGTATGGCTCGGATTTGTTCTGTACCTTGTCATACCTCTAGTTTCCCTCTCCCCGACATTCAGTCTAAAGAAGGGTCTCGACCAGAAACATCACCCAATCCTTTTCTCCAGAGAATGATTAGTGTGCAAAATTAGAACATGGTATTGGCATGGTAGGGTATTGACATGGATAGAGAACTGGTTGGCAGACAGGAAGCAAAGATTAGGAATTAACGGGTCCTTTTCAGAATGGCAGGCAGTGATTAGTGGAGTGGCGCAAGGTTCAGTGCTGGGACCCCAGTTAGTTACAATATATATTAACGATTTAGACAAGGGCATTAAATGTGACATCTCCAAGTTTGCAGATGACACAAAGCTGGGTGGCAGTGTGAGCTGCGAGGAGGATACAAACAGGCTGCAGGGTGAATTGGATAGGTTGGGTGAGTGGGCAGATGCAGTATAATGTGGGTAAATGTGAGATTATCCACTTTGGTACCAAGAACAGGAAGGCAGATTATTATCTGAATGGTGTCAGATTAGGTAAAGGGGAGATGTGCGACCTAGGTGTGCTTGTACATCAGTCACTGAAAGTAACCATGCAGGTACAGCAGGCAGTGAAGAAACCTAATGGTATGTTGGCCATTGCGTGCGGATTTGAGTTCTGGAGCAAGAAGTTCCTACTACAGTTGTACATGGCCCTGGTGAGACCGCACCTGGAGTATTGTGTGCAATTTATCTCCTAATTTGAGGAAGGACATTGTTGCTATTGAGGGAGTGCAGCATAGGTTCACCATGTTAATTCCCGGGATGGCGGGACTGACATATGATGAAAGAATGGCAAGACTAGGCTTGTATTCACTGTAATTTAGGATGAGAGGCAATCTTATAGAAACATATACAATTCTTAAAGGATTGGACAGGCTAGATAAAATGTTCCGGATGTAGGGGGAGTCCAGAACCAGGGTTCACAGTTTAAGAATACGGGGTAGGCCATTTAGGACTGAGTTGAGGAAAATCTTTTTAACCCAGAGAGTTGTGAATCTGTAGAATTCTCTGCCACAGAAAGCAGTGGAGGCTAATTCACTGGATATTTTCAAGAGAGAGTTAGATTTAGGACTTAGGACTAAAGGAATCAAGGGATATGGAGAAAAAATAGGAACGGGGTACTGATTTTAGATCATCAGACATTATCATATTGAATGGCGGTGCTGGCTCGAAAGGCCGAATGGCCTACTCCTGCACTTATTTGTCTATGTTTCTAGGTGCTGCCTGACCTGCGGAGCTATTTCCACATTTTTTGTCTAACTCTATCCAGGTGGCAGCAGAGGTGTGGTAAATGGTTGAGGTGTAGCCAAGGGCTCTGTCCACTAAGATGGAGGTAAAACATAGTTGAGGAAAAAGGAAGTCACTTTCAGAATGGCAGGCAGTGACCAGTGGGTGCCACAAAGCTCGCTGCTGGGACTGCAGCTATTTACAATCCGTCCGTCCGTCCGTCCGTCCGTCCGTCCGTCCGTCCGTCCGTCCGTCCGTCCGTCCGTCTGTCTGTCTAACTAAAACTAACTAAAACTCTGATCTTGTGCTCTTCCAGTTTGCACGGTTTTTCTATTTGCGCAAAGACGGTACGCGACAGCGCTACAATCTTTCGCCAGCTCATTCACCATTCTCCTGTGCTGCAAGTGCAACAAGTTTTGTTCCGATCGGTGGTATATTGTAAATGTTAGTGAGGTTTAAAAATCTTTAAAACCGCGCTTGCGCAGATTGGTCTCCTCTCCTGTCAGGAGATTGGTTTCCTCTCCTGTCAGTCATGCGGGACGGCGCACCATCGCGGCACTGATTGGTCGGCTCCTGTGTCACAATAAAGCTGAAGGAGCGGAGCGAGCTGAGTGTGAAGCAGCCGGAGAGCGGAACGGCCCAGAGCCTGGTCACTGCAGCAACCTCGAGATCCTGAGGAGGGAGAGTGGGAGGATTGAGGGAGCCGGGCGCTGCCTCCCAGCTCCAGCCTCTTCCCCTCT
This sequence comes from Amblyraja radiata, assembly GCF_010909765.2. NCBI lineage: Eukaryota > Metazoa > Chordata > Chondrichthyes > Rajiformes > Rajidae > Amblyraja > Amblyraja radiata. Next base: position 63,205,594 of record NC_045958.1, on the reverse strand, counting down.
GTTCCCCCTCGCTGGCTCCTACCCTCCTCCCGCGTGATACCCCCCTCTCCTCCATGGCCCTTCCCTGTCTTTTCTCCGAGCTCTCTACCCCTCCCACCCTTCCTCCCATGCCCACACACCCCCCTTCATCCCACACCTCCCCGCCCGTGTACCACTCTTTCCTGCCCACACCCTCCTCCCCGCCCACACCCCCTATCCTGCCCACACCCTCCTGCCCCGCCTGCACAGTTAAGGGCCTGTCCCACTTACTCGTCTTTGGCCGTGGTTGCTTTAGTTGTATGGGCACGGTATGGCCGTGCGGGACCAGTCCCAATTAGAAGCGCGGGGAGGTATGCAGTTGTGCGGGGCCGCTCCCGACATCGTGCGGGGCTCCGAAATTCTTGCAGTGAATGTAAACTTTGCGTGCCAACGGCCTGTCGCGGAACTGACGGCCAAAGTGGGACAGGCCCAGCGAAGAAAGCTGATAATAATAATAATAATAACTTTTATTTATGGGCGCCTTTCAAGAGTCTCAAGGACACCTTACAAAAATTTAGCAGGTAGAGGAAAAACATGTAAGGGGAATGAAATAAATAGTAGAGACATGACTAGTACACAAAGTAAAGACAGAATTCAATACAAAACACAATATGAGGCAATTAATGCACAGATGAAAAGGGAGGGGGACGTGGGGCTAAGGATAGGCAGAGGTGAAGAGATGGGTCTTGAGGCGGGACTGGAAGATGGTGAAGGACACGGAATTGCGGATCAGTTGGGGGAGGGAGTTCCAGAGCCTGGGAGCTGCCCTGGAGAAGGCTCTGTCCCCAAAACTGCGGAGGTTGGACTTGTGGATGGAGAGGAGACCGGCTGATGTGGATCTGAGGGACCGTGAGGGTTGGTAGGGTGAGAGGAGGTCAGTGAGATATGGGGGGGGGGCCAGATGGTGGAGGGCTTTGTAGGTGAGGATCAGGATTTTGTAGTTGATCCGGTGGGAGATGGGAAGCCAGTGAAGTTGTTTGAGGACTGGAGTGATGTGATGCCAGGATTTGGTGTGGGTGATGAGTCGGGCGGCTGCGTTCTGGACTAGTTGGAGTCGGTTGATGTAGGTGGAGCTGATGCCAAGGAGAAGTGAGTTGCAGTAGTCCAGTCGGGAGGAGATGAAGGCATGGATGAGTCTTTCAGCAGCGGGAGGTGTGAGAGAGGGTCTGAGTTTGGCGATGTTGCGGAGATGAAAGAAGGTTTTAATGACATGGCAGATGTGAGGCTCAAGAGAGAGGGTGGAATCAAAGATCACGCCAAGGTTGCGGGCCTGGGGAGATGGGGAGACAGTGGTGCCGTCGATGGTGAGAGTGGGGTTATTGATTTTGCTGAGTGTGGCTTTGGAGCCTATGATGAGGAATTCTGTCTTATCGCTGTTGAGTTTGAGGAAATTATGTTGCATCCAGGTTTTTATAGCTGACAAACAGGAGTTGATATGGGAGAGGGGGGGATTGTGGGGGGATTTGGTGCCGAGGTAGATCTGGGTGTCATCAGCGTAACAGTGGAAGTCCAGGTTGAAGTGGCGGAGTATCTGACCAAGGGGGAGGATGTAGATGATGAAGAGGAGGGGGCCGAGTACGGAGCCTTGGGGAACGCCTTGAGTGACTGTGGCTGTAGCAGAGGTGTGGTTGTGGAGAGAGATGAAGTGGGATCTGTTGGAAAGGTAGGAACGGAGCCAGCCGAGTGCAGAGCCTTCAATGCCGAGGTCTTTGAGTCTGGTGAGCAGGATGTTATGGTTCACTGTGTCGAAGGCTGCGCTCAGGGCATGTGGCCTTCATAACAAGAGGAGTTGAGTACTCGAGCAAAGAAGTCCTTCTGCAGTTGTACAGGGCCCTGGTGAGACCACACATGAAGTTTTCTGTGTAGTTTTGGTCTCCTATTTTGAGGAAGGACATTCTTGCTATTGAGGAAGTTCATGAGGTTAATTTCCGGGATGGTGGGATTGCATATGATGAAAGAATGGAGCGACTGGGCTTGTATCCACTGGAATTTAGAAGGATGAGAAGGAATCTTATAGAAGCATATAAAATTATTAAGGGATTGGACACGCTAGATGCAGGAAACGTGTTTCCGAGGTTGGGGAGTCCAGAACCAGGGACCACAGTTTAAGAATAAGGGGTAGGCTATTTAGAACTGAGATGAGTAAAAACTTTTTCACACAGAGAGTTGTGAATTTGTGGAATTCAGTGCCAGAAGGCAGTGGAGGTTGATTCACTGAATGTGCTCTTAGGGCTATTGGAATCAAGGGGTATGGGGAGAAGGCAGGAACGGGGTACCGATTGTGGATGATAAGCTATGATCACATTGAATGGCGGTGCTAGCTCAAAGGGCTGAATGGCCTATTCCTCCACCTATTGTCTATGTATCTATGTATCTCAGGCACCTTGGTGGAAAGTCTTGTCACTGTAACAAATATGACGGGGATGGAGCAATTGCGAGAATAGAGTGGTGTTTTCCAAGGAGGCCGGATAGGCGGATGTACCGTTGAGATTGCCGTGGGAGCGTGCAGGCTTGTAATAGATGTTGAGTGTGTGAAATTGACGTTCACCTCCAGGGCAACTTGCTCCTCCTATAAAGCTCCATGTTCCTTTACCTTGCTTTTCAACAAAGAATTGGTCGGGGGGGGGGATTCAGAACAGAGACAACCTGTGCTCCCGCCATCCCCTTGCAACTTGACCTCGGGTGATGTCCTTGTGGAGTTTGCGCGTTCTCCCAGAGACCAAGTTGATTTACTCCACGTATACCCGTTTCCTCCCATCTCCTCTACCCTGTGATCTGGTTAATTGACGTGTAAAGTACGTCACTACAGGTGAATGGTTAAAGGGAACAAAGAGGACCAAGGTGGATTCTTCTGTGGCGCCCAGCATGATGACCCCATGTATTCTCAAATAACATCCTACAATATAACCGTTCGGGAGTGAAAGCGAAAGATAATGAGATCGTGGCACTCACTCCATCCAAACGGCGTGTCTGCGGCGAAATGTTGAGCTTTCAGGATTGAGTTTGATAGCGGAGTAGCGAGCAAAGACAGGGACGTTTATTTCTGGAAAAACACAGCGGGCACGTAGCACCTGTTGAAAGAATAGGCATGCAACGTTTCCGTTCGGGTCCTTTCTTCAGGTCGGGTCCCTTCTCGATCCAAAGTGTCCCGACCTTCCCTCCAGAGATGCTGCCTGAGCCGCTGAGTTCCTCCATCGCTTTGTGTTTTTGCTGACGATTCCAGCATCTGAAGACTCTTATATGTGCGTCCGAAATTGTCCCTGGTCTTGATTGTGCATGGGCATGGAGTGGTGAAGTTGCCGGCTGATCACAACGTTCACACGTGAAGACCAAAATTGAACTTTGATAGATGTACAATATCGAAATCACCAATATCTCTACAGGTGATCCTAGCGTGGGATCTCAACCGGGAAAAATCAATGTTGCTGGAATGCATCCAATCGTCTTTTCGGGCATTTCCCACTTCGGTTATTGACCCGGTGTACAGACAGATAGTGAGCCATTAAACGCCGTGAGATCTCGCAAGGTGAAGAAGTGAGGAGTGTCCCGCATCAGAGCCGCCACTTCGACGGCGCAGCTCTCCAAACTGCTCGTAACAGTCCTTTGAATATCCCAAATAAATGCCGATTCCTTCCTGCTGGGGTTGTACGGATTGTTGTAATGGATGCTCAATCCTTTCACTTTCGGAAAGCTCGCTCAATCGGTGCAACAAGTTCAGGGCAAAACTCGCCTCCTCCCCGGCGCCCTGGAACTTCCCTCCTTCCCCGCCTCTGGTCCACAATGTCAGTCAGTCCGCCCGCCCGGGGCGGAGCCGCTGCTGCATCCAGCCTATGCCCTCACGGCCTGTCGGATTGCATCAAGTGATTTAGCACAGCGCCGCCCCACAGAGATTAAAAGAAGCGGGAGCTGCCCGTCCGCTGGTGTGTAGACGCCGCTGTCTTGGGGAGCGCGGTTGATCACTCCGGAGTCCCGCGGTCGGGAGCTCAGTGCCACAACAAGATGGACACACTGTCGCCCAATGTCACCAGTACTTGGGGAAACGAGAGCCAGAAGCAACCTTCCCCGGGCAACCAGTTCATCCAGCCCTTCTGGCAGATCGCGCTGTGGTCCATCACCTACGGCTCGGTGGTAGCCGTGGCCGTCTTCGGCAACCTCATCGTCATCTGGATCATCCTAGCGCACAAGAGAATGCGCACGGTGACTAACTACTTTCTGGTCAACCTCGCCTTCTCCGACGCCTCCGTGGCTGCCTTCAACACGTTGGTCAATTTCATTTACTCCGTCCACAACGACTGGTACTTCGGAGAGACTTACTGCCGCTTCCACAACTTCTTCCCCATCGCCGCCGTGTTCGCCAGCATCTACTCCATGACGGCCATTGCCGTAGACAGGTAACACCCCCACCCCTCCCAGGGTCAGGTCCAAAGGTCGGGAACCCCACTGTATCGGGTAATGTGTTATCCCTTCACCTATAGTAGCCTCTCCAGCCCCAGTCATCAAACCGTCTGCATCGCTGTTACTCCCGGGTCCCCGAGTGCCCGTTACAAACAATGAAACAGGTCTACCTGTCAACCAAAGGTAGGTGGGGTGGCGAAAGCTAGACACAAAACGCCCTCGAAAGCATTTGCTAGGGCAACTTTGGACCCCAATGGGGTTTTGTTGTTGCCCCGAATAGCACTGGCATTTCAGTTAGTTCTATAACTATCGAGATGTTGAAAATCCCTATTTCAAATGGTTAAAACCTGCACTTTAAAGAGTAATTGGGGGAAATAAGGAGGAGTTTTGGATGGTGCAACTGGTGTGTCAATGTTTACAGGGGCACAGAGTGACGAACCGCTTAAAATGTTGAGTGTCGAACAAGGAACGCTTTTCCACAAAGGGTTAGCGATGTAGACTAAAAGGGGCTTTCAACAATGTGTTCAATAAAGATTCCTAAACTATAATCTGTAATCCCACCCTCCCACACGTTGCCTAAAATCCCATAGCAGAAAGTAGCGTTGACGAACGGGCATCGGACCGACGGCTGGGTAGTTTAACTCGGTGATCCCACCATAGTGTCCGATCTACAATTTTGCCTTTCTCGGATTATCCGATTCTTCCGAATATTACAAATCGTCCCGCAAATCGGCGCCTTTACAGCTCGCTGAGTGGGTGAATATGGGGCGGTGAGCTGAGTGGAGTTGTGACCACCGCTGCTGTCCGGGTGGAGCGAGCAACTTCTCCCCGGCGGAGCTAGGTAAACGAATCGAGACGGTGTTCATGGGCAGGCGAATTGGTCGCAGGGAAAGTTGGGTGGACCTTCGGTCGGTGGAATATAATCGAGTCAGGTATGTGGTGATGCATGTAGCCCATCACACCGACCAGCCTCCCACACTATCGATTCCATCTGCGCTTCACGTTAAGTCGGGAAATCAGTCAATCAGTCAAGGACCTTTTCCATTCCCTCGTCTCCCCTCTCCAGTCAGGCAGGCAGAAGCACACATCACCAGGTTCAGGACTGCCTCTTCCCCGTGTAAATGTCAATATATTATTTTATGGAAATTCAAAAAGAAAGTGGTCTGTACAGGTTTCTTGAAAACGGATGATGAGTTCATCTGGAATAAAAACAGAATATGGTGGAATGTTCAGCATGTCAGTATCCTCTGTGAAAGGACAGAAACCTTGGTGGCTGATGTCCTTGCATTACAGCAGTCCATTTTTGTCACAAACCAGAAATGCCGATTATCTGAAATTGGGTTCAGTTTTGTATCCCAAGGACTGTCGTGTGCAGTGATGGAAAATGAGCTGTTGTTCTTCAAACTTGCCTTGGCAATGTCAGATTTGTGCAGGAGGCCACTTACTGATCAGAATGGGGGAGGGGGGGGGGGGGGGGGGACAGATAAATCAAGTGGCAAAGAGTTGGAAGTTCAGATTCACCCTTGCCTTTTGAATAGAAATATCTGTAAAGTGTGTCGCCCAGACTGTGTTTGGTTTCACTAATGCAGAGGACAGAAGAGCACGTATATCACTATATCACCTGAAAGGAGAGTTTTGATCTAGGGATGGTGGGTGTTGTATCTCCTGTGGTCATATGCAATGGTGCCGAGAGAGAGTGGTTGTTGGTGGAGAAGTATTGGCGGCACAATGGCGCAGCAGTGGAGTTGCTCCCTTACAGTGCCAGAGACCATTGATCCTTACTGTGGATGCTGTTTGTACAGATTTGTTTGTTTTCTCCATGACTGCATGGGTTTTTTCCGGGTGCCCCAGTTCCCTCCCATACTCCAAAGATAAATAATGTTTGTAGTTTAAGTTGTCCCTAGTCCATTATGTGTAGGATATTAAATTGTCCCTAGTGTGTAGGATAGTTTTAGCATTCAAGGTGATTACTGGTCAGTAAAGACTCAGTGGGCTGAAGGGTCTGTTTATGTGCTGTATATCCAAACTAAACTAAAGTTGAAGGTTGAGGGATTAGATTGTTAAAAGGGGACAATGTATGAAGAGAGTTGATATGAGGACCTAGGGTAATATACTTGTGGGAAAATCCCACCATTTAAATTACAGCTCATTTTAGTATGATCATCGTTTGAAAAAATTAAAGTGGCTGTGGTTCCCACTGGGGTAATACATTTATTTTGAGCAGAGAAAGTTGGAAAAAATACTTTAGTTATTAAAGAGGAAACAGATTTACCAAATGATGAGTTGAATTGATGATTAAGAGAAAGGTGATAAAGTTGTGCAGGAGGGAGCTGCAGATGCCAAAGATAGACACAACAAGTTGGAGTAACTCAGCAGGTCAGACAGCATCTCTGGAGAAAAGGAATAGATGATATTACAGATCAAGACCTTTCTTTAGACATTGTTTAATAAGGTGTTTAAAGTAAATAAACTGATCCAATAAACTGATATTTGAGAAAACCCCAAACAATGAAGTGATTATAAAACTAGTACTAGGCCATTAAGGAGTAATTTTACAGCAATTTTCACCCAAAAAACACTAGATAAATTCTCTCCTCTAAGAAGTCATAGTCCTGGGGTTATACAACATGGAATCATGCCCTTAGGCTCAACTCGATTATGCTGACCAAGTTGTGTAACCATTTTTGTCCCACATGCTTCTGGTCCTTGATCCAGAAGGCTGTGAATTGGTGATGGAAAGATGGGCAGATTTCAGGTGGAGCTGCGTGGTATAAAAGGTCCGATACAAATTAATGGAGTGATGGTACACACGAGGAGACTTGAGGAAGAATTAGTTTCACCCAGGGAAATGGTTGAAATCTGTGTAAGCGATTGGTGAAGGCAGTACTGTTGCAATATTTAAGGAGAATTTTGATGAGGAATTAAAACATCATGGGACAGAGTGTTACAAGCCAATTATTAGAAACTAAGATTTGTAGAGGTGGGTACTTGTAGTTAGCACAGACAGAGTAGGGCGAAGTGATTCATCACTATGACATCAGCCTTGACATAACTGTATGTGTGGAAGATGCCCCAGCACTTCCCTCCATCTGATCCAAGGATGTTGTGTTATGATTGGTGACACAGTTTTGATGGGATGGTTTGCAGCTATTTAGACGGCTTACTATCAGTAAACAGAGGTGGGAGCATTGTAATTACATTCTTTGCATGTGATGACATAATTGCTTCTGGTTTCATATAATTTGTTTTTATGAACACTGGCTCGGAATATCCTGCTTCATGTTTGGCTGCGGGCTTGGCAGAATAGGCTGTTACATTATTAACATGACATTGCAATAACAGGAATAATCTGACTTTATCTCTTGCCTGTGAAATGTCCAAATGTAGAATTTCCAAGATAAAGAGGACTATAACGGTAGAAAGTAACTATTGAGCAATAATCTACAGTATAATGTACGTAAAGTAAACTGAACAGTAGTTGGTTGGCAGAGTTTGCAATTACACAGTCAATGTACTTATATTCAGTGGAAAGTTGCCATAACAGTTCACAATAATAAATTGACAGAGGCAATGTCAACTTGTGATCAAAAGGAGCCAATTAACATCAGTTATTTAATGTAATTTATCCTTTAAATTTTATATGGTAAAATAAATATCACAGCTATAATAGTTGCATTATTTATTTTGAATTTGGTGAATAAACATAAAACAAGCTGCATCTGGGAAAGACCCTTGGGAAGAAATTCATAAGCAGGATGTAGTTCCAATATAAGAGAACAATTAGTTTTAAAAATGTTATCTCTGTTTTCTGAGTGCGGCAGAGAAGTAAAAGGATCATTGAGGATGTTTTCTTTGGCATGAATTACTGTGGCTGTGAATTAGCTCCTGTATACTTGGTGGTTTTAAAACTGTCAAGGTACAAGTTTTAAATCGTATCCTGAGTACTTCAACAAACGCAGAGCTGTATATCATTACTATGTGTGGTTGGAGGGGTAAGGAGCAGTTTCCAAATTTGCAGCAAAATAACATGTCCCTATTAATCCCTTGCTATCTTTCTGCTGAGCCACAGTATATTCTGTCGACCTATTATTGCTACTTTTATACACCACTTCACTTTACATTGTCCAGGATTTTTTTGTTAAAACAATAAAATGACAACATTCACAACTGATTTTGAAGAAAGCAGTCACAAAATTACAGCAATTCAGTTCCCTGTTTAGAACATTGATTGCTGTGGGACATTAAATCTTTGGTCTCCATCATCTGTGACATAGCCATAGTGTCTGAAGAATTGTCAGACTGAAATCAGGGAATATTAACTTTAATTAATATTTTAAACATTATATAGAAAGCAAATTAAGACCTGGAATGTATACAGATTTAAGATATTAAATCAAATAGCATTTTCACATTTAACTATTCTTTGAAGCATTTAAGGAGAAAATTGCATTAAAAAAATGTGTCATTACTTCTATTGTGAGCAGTGAATTGTTTATCCATAATTTTCACTTACTGACACATTTATAAACTTATTGATACCTTACAGAAACATCAGAATTAGAAGAGGTGTAGGCTAGTTTCTTCCTTTAGCTTCACAATTCACAACTCTTCAATCCTTTTGTCTCACAACTTCCATCTTTTCATCTTTGGCTCTTGTCCAACCTTCTGCCTATGTAAAACCACCTCTCACCACCGGATGGCGCCAGCAATGGCTGCCTCGCCAACAGTCCCTTCTTTGTTATTTGATAGAAAATGTTAAATGTATATTTTAGTTCTTAAGCTTGTTTTATGTGGGGGTTGGGGGGGGAGCAGGTTTGGGGAAACTTTTTTTAATCTCTTACATCGACGGAGATGCAATTTTTTCCGTATCGCATCTCTGTCCGCACTGCGGCCTAACATCGAGGAGTTGCGCCCTTTGCTGGAGACTTACTTCGGGAGCCTGCAGGACTTAACATCGCGGATCTGGCGAACCCTTTACCAGGGATCGACCCCTGAGCTCCAACCTCGGGAGCTTGCAGACTTTAATATCGTGGAGCTCGTGGTCTCTGGTTAGAAACCGACTTTGGGAGCTCCAAGCCGCAAGAACTTCAACAGCCACGATGCGGAAGCTTTGATTGCCGGCTGTGGGAGCTTCGATCGCCCCAACTGCGGTAGTTCGACTGCCCCAATCGCGGGAGAATAAAGAGGAAGAAGATTCAACTTTCTTGCCTTCCATCACAGTGAGGAACGTGGGGAATCCGCTGTGGTGGATGTTTATGTTAACTTTTATGTAGTTGTATGTCTTGTTGCTTTTTTAGTATGGCTGTATGGTAATTCGGATTTCACTGCACTTTAATTGGTACATGTGACAATAAATTGACCTTGAGCTTGAACCTTCACCTGTAGCAACCTGTTTCCTGCCAAGCTTTGTCCTGCCCCTCCTCTTCCAGCTTTCCTCCTTGCTCCACCCCCCCCCCCCCCCCCACCTTACAATCAGTCTGATGAAGGGTCCCAACCTGAAACTTCACCTATCCATGTTCTCTGGAGATGATGCCTGACCCACTGAATCACTCCAATCACCCCACTGTTTCTACCCAAAGTCTGCTCTTCAGAAAGATCATCGTGACTGATGTGAATGTTTTATTAATTCCTGTCTACGTGAGATATGTTTGTGGATGACACAAAAAATAGTGGTATAGTTCAGTGCATAGGTTTAAGATTACCAAAGGATCTTGTTCAACTTGAAAAGCAAATGAGTACTAGGTATTGCATTTTGGTAAGACAAACCAGGGCAGGACTGGTTTGATGGTAAGTTCCTAGGGAGTGTTGTAGAGCAAAACACAAGGGTGCAGGTACATAGTCTCTTTACACAGGTGACAGGGTTGTGAAGAAGGCTTTTGGCACACTTGCCTTCATTGGTCAGAGTACTGAGTACAGCATGTACTCCCTATCTATGTACAAGACACCTCACATGCTCTTCGTCTAAATAGACTCTATCCCCCTACTCCCAATTGAGGTGCCCAGGATGAGGTTTTCCATACCAGGGCATCAGAGATGTCCTTATTCTTTAGGAAATGGGGGTTCCCCTCTTCCATTATAGATGAGGCTCTCACGAGGATCTCCTCGATATCCCGCAGCTCCGCTCTTACTCCCCTTCCCCCCATTCGTAACAAGGACAGAGTCCCCATTGTCTTCACCTTTCACCCCATCGGCCATCACATACAGCATATAATCCTCCAACATTTTCGCCACCTCCAACAGGATCTCACTACTGACCACATTTTCCCATCTCCACCCCTTTCTGCTTTCCGCAGAGACCGTTCCTCCGCAACTCCCTGGTCAACTCGTCACTTCCCACCCAAACCACCCCCTCCCCAGGTACTTTCCCCAGCAACCGCAGAAGATGCAACACCTGTCCCTTTACCTCCCCCCTCGACTCCATCCGACCACAACAGTCTTTTCAGGTGAGGCAGAGGTTCACTTGCACCTCATCCAACCTCATCCACTGTATCTGCTGTTCCATGTGTCAACTCCTGTACATCAGTGAGACCAAGCGCAGGCTCAGCGATCGTTTTGCTGAACACATCCGCTCAGTCTGCCTTAACCTACCTGATCTCCCAGTGGATCAGCACTTCAACTCCTCCTCCCATTCCCAATCTGACATTTCTGTCCTGGGCCTCTTCCATTGTCAGAGTGAGGCCCAGTGCAAATTGGAGGAACAGCACCTCATATTTTACCTGGGTAGCGAACATTGACTTTTCTAACTTCAAATAGCCTTGCTTTCCCTCTCTCTCCATCCCCTCCCCCTTGCCAGTCCTCCCACCAGTCTTACTGTCTCCGATTGCATTCTATCTCTATCTCGCATAATCCCCTGTCATTAGTCTGAAGAAGGTTCTTGAACCGATAAGTCACCCATTCCTTCTCTCCAGAGATGCCGACTGTCCTGCTGACTCCTTCATTTTGTGTCTACCTTTGATTTAAACCAGGATCTGCAGTTCTTTCCTGCATATACTGAGGACAGCAGCTGGGATGTCATGTTGCAGCTGTAAAAGACATTGATGAGACCACATTTGGAATGGTTTATACAGTTCTGGTCAACCTTAGAAAAGGTTTGGGGGTGGGGGGGTGGGGGGGGTTATGGGCTGGTTGTAGGCAAATTGGATCATCTCTGTCCGGCAGCTTAGTTGGCATGGACAAGTGGAGCTGAAGAACATGTGTTGGTGCTTTTTAGCTCTCTGATCCTGTAACTGTTTTCATTGCAATAATCATTCACAATGAGGCTAATGCCGGTCACTATTTCCAATTAAGTCTCACCAAAGCATTACATTACAAGCACGACTCCTGCTATTGTATTTCATTCTCCTGCGCAACAAAAAAAGCATTGTATTAGCATTCTTAATTACTTGTTGTACCGAATACCATCCCTTTGAACCCCAGTTTTACCTTCTCCCCAAAATCCATAAGCAGAAAGAACTACCTTGGCAGACCCATTGTTTCTGTCTGTTCCTGCCACACTGAAATCATTTCCACATACATCAATTCCATCATATCTCACCTGGTCCAATCTCCTCCCACCTATCTCCAAGACACTTCCAAGTGACCTTTGTTTCTTTAATGACTTCCAGTTTCCAGGCCCCTGTGTCCTCATCTTTTATCTTCACTCTACATCTCCATTCCCCACCAGAGAGGCTTTAAAGCCCTCAGTTTCTTCCTCGACCGCAGACCCAGACAATCTCTCTCTACGAACACTCTTGACAATCTAGTGGAGCTGGCCCTCGCCCTTAACAACTTCTCCTTCAACCATCTCTGACACCTCCCTTCCCTTTCTTGACATCACTGACTCCAACACAGGAGATTATCGATTGGCATCTATTACAAACCTACTGATTCTCACAGCTGTCTGGACTGCAATTCATCTGGGTAGGTTAGGTTTGCTTTCATTAGAGCAGAGGTAACTGAGTTGTCGATGGAGGTATGTAAAATTCGGAGTGCAAATTACAAGGTGAGTAATGAGAAATGTCTCCATTGGCTGAAATGTCTAAAACCAGTTGGCTTTAGTTAAGGAGAGTAAGAGGGATAGAGATTCCTGAAGATGTTTCCACCCAAAGCGTGCTTGCAATCTGGAACAACTTGCCTGATAGGATGGTGGGAGTAGTTACTCCAAGAGCATTCATATTTTTTAGCACGTAGAAATGTAAGGCCGGGAACTAATAGAATTAGAATAAAAGGGTACAGTATGTCTGCAAGAACTTGGTGGGCTGAAGTGCCTGTTTCTGTGCTGTGTAACGCTACACTATGCTTTCGTCGACAAAATATGCTTGCACTCGTATCATTTCTTGCTGTTGGCGTCTATTGTGGATTGTCGTCCACTACACTGCTTAAGCTGATCAAGAGCTTAACTGCCTATTTAGTGAATAGATTTTCATTTTAAAACTTTTTTAATTTTTAATGCTACGAAAAGATTACTAACAATTTTTAAATTTAGTTTTTAACTCTTTAGAGCCAGAAAAAGCACTGACCCTACAATCGGGCCTGTTTCCATGCTTCATCTCTCTTTTAAAAAAAAAAAAAAAAAAAATCGAAGGACAGTTTCCCATTTTAAATGTTAATTCCGGTTCTTCTACCCTGAGTCTGGGGCAGTAAAACACTGAGTCAAACACTGGAATCCAAACCCTTTTATTCAACACCGGCAGGTCAACTTCTGCTCCATTCACTCAAGCCCGTGACAGCCTCATGTAGACAGAACCAAAAGAGAAGACCACACCCCAACAAACAGATCATCTTTATACCCTAGACACGAAGGGCGAGAAAGTATAAGGAGGGGAGCAACCCCAACAAACCAATCACAGATAAAATACATGGAGTGGCAATTCCTTTGCCCAATCACAGAACAGTACATAGGATCATCTTTAACACATGGAAACAAAGTAGAAACATCTTTAGTGAGGTCACCCCTCTGGACCAATCACGGGTACCGGCAGGAAGACACTGAAACAAAGTAGAAACATAACACTCCCCTAACCAATCACAAACATACATTAAGTATCAGTGTACTGAAGCAGAACAGAAAGCCCTTGATGAACCCAGACTTAATGGTAACAGGTGGGTCACATGGGCAGAAGCTTCCTGGAGCTTCCTAGTTCCAGATATGGTGGAGCCAGCTAGGTCACATGGGTCTCCAGCACCTTGCAATGTATTGTCACTATCTGTGAAGCCCAGTTTCTCACAGACACCTGCCATTTCCAAAGTACCCAAACCCTTGCATATCTACAAAGCACCTAACTTTTGGAGTGGGAATGAGTACAGGCGAGAATAAGTTGACCTGTGCACCGGTCTCTGTGGAATTATTGCCAGCAGGCAGTATTGTCTGCTCCAATATCTACCACCACCTTTGCCAAAGGTAACAGGTTTGAGGATATTTACGAGCCATACTTGTACATAAAGTTAGGGAATTTCTACTTTGGCTGTAAATTGATGATCCAGGTGTCAATTGCTGTACTTTTGAGTTTCTTTATAGAAACATAGAAATTAGGTGCAGGAGTAGGCCATTCGGCCCTTCGAGCCTGCACCGCCATTCAATATGATCATGGCTGATCATCCAACTCAGTATCCCGTACCTGCCTTCTCTCCATACCCTCTGATCCCCTTAGCCACAAGGGCCACATCTAACTCCCTCTTAAATATAGCCAATGAACTGGCCTCGACTACCCTCTGTGGCAGGGAGTTCCAGAGATTCACCACTCTCTGTGTGAAAAAAGTTCTTCTCATCTCGGTTTTAAAGGATTTCCCCCTTATCCTTAAGCTGTGACCCCTTGTCCTGGACTTCCCCAACATCGGGAGCAATCTTCCTGCATCTAGCCTGTCCAACCCCTTAAGAATTTTGTAAGTTTCTATAAGATCCCCTCTCAATCTCCTAAATTCTAGAGATTATGTTCCCATATTTTTCCAACTGTTTGAATAGTATGAAGTTTGAAATCTGCTGTCCAGTTGGTGGAGAATATCAGGCAGCAGATTGATCACTACTGTGTTCAAATCCTTTTATCAACATTGTTGTGGAACCCTTTGTGTTTTTGACACAATTGATGGCTTTTAAAGTCATCTAGATGACTGGAAACAAAACCTATTGTAGATGAGTATCTTGGTTGTGGCTGAATGATAAGAGTACATGGAAAATCATGTTCAGCTAAATGGCGGAGCTGTTTAGTGGAGATCGTCAATTGATGCTGATTGGCTGAAGAATGAACCAACAGGAAGATGGTGAACTGTTACATGAGGCTGCTGTAGGATGACACCTAGACAAACTCACCCATTCAAAGACAGTGCACAACCTGTGAAGCAAACTAATAAGAAGTTTTTTAAAAATCCCCAAATGCTGAAAGGAAAGCAGTAAGTGCACTGCAGGTCAGTGACGGAATGTATACTCACCCCACATTGTGAAATGTGCACCATAGTGTATCCATTACAATTTTGATCAGATTTTGATTCATAGATTAATCTGAGAGTTAATTTGCAAATTCACAGACGACACCATCATAGTGAGCCGGATATCAAATAATGAGACGGAGTACAGGAAGAAGATTGAGAACCTCGTAACCTGGTGTCAAGACAAACTAGATAGTGATCGACTTCAGGAAGCCAAGTGGTACACATACCCCTGTATACATTGCCAGTGGTAAACTAGAAATGGTTGAAAGCTTCAAATTCCTAAGAGTAAATATCACCAGCAACCTGGCCTGGATTAGCCACATTGAATCAATGACCAAGGAAGCACATCAATGTCTCTAATCCCTTAGAAGGCTTAGGAAGTTCAGGATATTCGGTGTGAAAATACATACCTCCCGATTCGGGGAGAGTTTCTTCCTAACTGTTGTCAGGCAACAGAACCAGCCTATCACCAAATAGAGAGCAGTTCTGAGCCACCCTCTGAGCTGCCATTTACCTCATTGGAGACCTGACTTTACTGGACTTTAGCTTGCACTAAATGCTATTCCCTTTATCTTGTCCACCACAGTGTATCCATTACAATTTTGATCAGATTTGGATTTATAGATTGATCTGAGACTTAATTTGCAAATTCACAGACAACACCATCATGGTGGACAGCTTGATTGTAATCACATATAGTCTTTCCGCTGACTGGCTAGCATGTAACAAAAAATCTTTTCAGTGTACTTCAGTACATGTGACAATAAACTAAACTAAACTGGACAATTTAGATGTATTGGCAATTAAAAAAATTCCAATGAAATGAATGCATTGTTTTTCAATACCGTGTCCTTGTAACTGTTTATTAATATGTGGTCTAGTCTTAAAAACGTAATTCCTAAACATCAAAGCCAAATCTCTTCTGTGCCTCTTTGAATCATCCACAATGTTCCGTAAGATATCAAAATTTGATGCATTTAGCATTGCTACTAATGAAACCCTTACTTCCAGGTTTGAAGAAAATTGTGTCCGGTGATTATGATCTTTGTAAATCTCCGTAGAATGGATTCCATTGTAATAGGCCATAGTCATGGTACTTTTAAACATTTTGGCACTCTGTCTACTGCATCTCTGCACATCCCTATGCAACTGGATCCTCGACTTCCTCATCGGCAGACCTCCATCGGTATAAATTGGCAATAATGCTCCTTGCTGACCATCAGCACAGGAGCACCTCAAGGCTGCATGCTCATTACCCTGCTCTACTCTCTCTATACCTTTGAGTGCGTATCAAGTCACTGCTCCATTGCTGTCCTTAAATTCACCAATCCTATCGTTGTTGGATGAATAATGGGCAGCAATGAGTCAACATACAGAAGGGAAATTGATAACCTGAGTGAATGGTGCCAGAAAAGCAATCTTAAATTTAATATAAACAAGACCAGTGAGCTGATTGCTGATTTCACAAAGGGAAAACGGAAGATTCACGAACCTGAAGAAAGGCCACAACATCAAGTTCCTGTACGTGCATATCTCTGAAAATCTGTCCTGGGCCCAGCACATTGATGCAATCACAAAGAAAGCTCATCAATGGTTCCAGTTCCTTAGAAGATTGAGATGATTCAGTATGGCCCTGAATATTCTATCAAATGTTTATAGGTGCAGAATAGTGAGTATTCTGACTGGTTGCATCATGACTGTATTTGGTAACTCAAGCTGTCAAGAACAAAGTAGGCTGCAGAAGGTGGTGAGCTTTGCCTGATCCATCACAGGTATTGACCTCCCCACCATCGAAGGGATCCACCGAAAGTGTTGGCGCATGAGGGAAGCTAATATCATCAAAGACCCACACCACCCTTGCCATGCCCTCTGCTACTGGTAAGAAGGAGAATGGGGGGCCTCCGAACTGTTATGCACTACAAAAGTCTGTTTACCTAGTATAGTTGATAATTTCTTGTTTTATTGTTTAGTGTATAGTATTTATTTGTTGTGCTTTTGCGTTTAATGTGACTGCAAAGGTGTAGGAAGTTAAATTTGGATTGTTCCATTCCCACTGCGTTGGGCAATTAAACATTCTTGTCTCTTAGTTTTCAATATTCTATGTTTGATAGGGTCTTCCATCTTGGGGTGTGCAACCCATTTTATTCCACTCCAAAAGTTGGGATCACTCCTGATTTTAATCCAAACCATTCTTAAACTGACTGTATGGGAAAATTCCATTCAATTTGTATCATTGGGAATAAGGCCATTTGGACCCAGTACAATAAATTAAAATTCAGGAACTTTTGTGGTCTCTTTGGATGTACAGACCCATCATTGTTACCAAATTGTAAACAGTCTCTTGGTTCATTCAGCATCATTTGCTTCAGGTAATTTGGATTTGGTGTTCAAGCTCATCATTTGATGTAAGTGGCTCGTGATGCATTGCCTTCATTGTGTTTCCCCAATTTTAAAATTTTGTTTGAGAGCCTGATGATAATTTAAAAATCAACTTTTCTCTGGCATACCAATTGTGTTCAAGTTGTTATTCATCACCCTATCCTAATTTATTTACATTTTTGTTGAAACGTGCTTGACTTGTCAATGGTTTTACTACTGATTTACACTTTTGTACACAACAAGATGACTATTAACATTCTTGCTTTTGAGGGAGTGCAGCGTAGGTTTACAAGGTTAATTCCCGGGATGGCGGGACTGTCATATGCTGAGAGAATGAAGCAGCTGGGCTTGTACACTCTCGAGTTTAGAAGGATGAGAGGAGATCTTATTGAAACATATAAGATTGTTAAGGGTTTGGACACGCTGGAGGCAGGAAACATGTTCCCGATGTTGGGGGAGTCCAGAACCGGGGCCACAGTTTAAGAATAAGGGATAAACCATTTAGAACGGAGATGAGGAAACACTTTTTCTCACAGAGTTGTGAGTCTGTGGAATTCTCTGCTTTGGAGGGTGGTGGAGGCAGGTTCTCTGGATGCTTTCAAGAGAGAGCTGGATAGGGCTCGTAAAGATAGCGGAGTCAGGGGATATGGGGAAAAGTCAGGAACGGGGTACTGATAGGGGATGATCAGCCATGATCACATTGAATGGCGGTGCTGGCTCGAAGGGCCGAATGGCGTACTCCTGCACCTATTGTCTATTGTCTGTTGACTATGTAAAAATGAGATCCAAGGAACAACAGATGCTGGTTTAATACTTTGTAATTTGTCAAATTTGTAATTTCCCTGTGAAGGGAATGGATAGATGGCATTTTGGGTCGGGACCATCTCAGACTGATTTTAGTATGGGGTAGAAAACTAGAAAAAAGATGGGGGTGGGGCAAAGCCTGGCAAGTGATAGATGGATATAGGTGAGGGAGGTTTGACTATTGTGTCCATAATTGAATAATGGCAGACTTTGCCCTGCTCCCGTCATTCCTCTTTTCCAGCTTTCTCCCCTTAATACAATCGGTCTGCGGAAGGAACCTGACCAGAAACGTTATCTATCCATTCCCTCCACAGATGCTGTCTGACCTGATGAGCTATTCCAACAGCGATTCCAGTTTCTGCAGTTCCTTGTCCTTCCAATTTGTTGTCCTTTATATATTTAAATATTTTTAGGAGACAATCCTTTTCTAGTTTTGATACTATTGTAGAATTTATATTCAGGATTCTTTTTAACTTCACCTGTTCTTTAAATAAATTTAGTTGAGTAATTTCAAAACCTGCTGATGTGGATTACGTGATTTAAGAACACAGTTAAGAACTCATCTTCTGAGTAATGCGGCTTTTTCAAGGGGCGACTTGACGCAAGAGTTAACCAGAATTCAACATCGTGGGAACCTCGTGCGATAACAGTGCGGCATTCGTGGACCACCGTGGACCACCGTAGCGCTAACGGCAGGTCATCGTGTAACTTGGTCACTCGGGAGAAAATTCAAGAAAGTTTGAATTTCTCCAAGAGTGACTTGTACACTTGTGGTTGAGTATTGCAACATTATATGAACGTAGTGGCCAGTGCGATATCCGTAATAACTCTTGCGGGTACCGTGGGAACTCCTGCGAACGGTGAACCCGGAAGCTGGACAGAGGTGAGTAAAAATTATCTTATGTGGGATTGAATTTAAAAAATAAATAAAAATAAAGATTTGCATCCGCATATGGACATCAACTTATTCATGAGTTATGTTAATGAGATTCAAGAAAATAACTATAATCTTTAAAAGGGACTTTAAAAGGGACTTTACTGAAAGGTTACGCATTTTTATGGTCCGTGAGAAAATTTTCACATGTACTTCTTTGAGAGATACAGGTCGGAGTCCTCGGGTCCAGGGGTCCGGAACGCTACCAATCAATGTTGTACAGAGACCCGTGTAAGGAGTGAACTGCACATGCTGGTTTAAACCGAAGACAGACACAAAAAGCTGGAGTAACTCAGCGAGTCAAGCAGCATCTCTGGAGAAAAAAAGCTGATGTTTCGGGACGAGACACATCTTCAGACTCAATTCCGATTAGGCTGTCTGAAGAAGGGTTCCGGTGTTGGGGGAGTCCAGAACCAGGGTCCCAGTTTTACAGTCTACCGTGGGAACTCTTTAACTCAGTAAAGTAAAGTAGCCTTTATTGTCATATCAGCGCACAGGCAGCAGTTGACTGTTGCTCTATTCAGTTTCCCAGGGGGTCGGGACGGGACTGGAGTTGGGAGAGAAAGGTGGGGGAGTCGAGGGAGAGGAGGGGGAGGCAGATGGGGGTGTCTTCATTTACTGACGGCGGGTGTCTGTCACTGAAACAGGCAGGTGAGATTTCACATCCACCTTGTGTGTGCCTCTCTCTCTCTCTCCCTCCCTCTTACACAGGCTGAGAGACTCTGCCTCTGTGAGTGTACGTCTCTTTCTCCCCCTCTCCCACACACAGTAAGACCGAGGTACTGTGCTCAGTCCATCTGTGTCTCCCACATACACAGTAAAATATGTCTCCAAATGAGCCAATTCAACCAAGGGAGGATATATATAGTGTGTGAAAAAAAAAGTTACATCATTTGTGTCACGTGTAGTTCACGATGTTCATTCAAGATTTAACGGGAAAGCTCGGGAAACGGACAAGTTCACTCGCACAAATAGCAGAAATGCCGAGTACCGTGGGAACTCTTTATCTACTGCCGTTATATCGTGCGAGACTCGTGCTGGACCACGACCTCTTCACTCTGGTGACATCTTGCGTCAACTCGCCCCGTGAAAAGGCCGCTTGAGATTGCAGATGGGATGATGTATGTTGTATGTTGGGAAGACACGAGCCTCCAGGAACAGCGTCTTGTGTCTACCCAAGTCCGATGCACAAATTCACACAGAAGTGGTTGGAGATTGCTGGGGTGCAGCTGACCCAAGAAAATTCACAAACATGAAACACTAACTCTGTTTCCATGCGTTTTCCTGCAGTTCCCTGCCCTTGTGTGGTAGATAGTTTCCTCCCTGCTTGGGTAACAAAGTGTGAGGTTCAGGGCAACTTGTGTTCCTATTTGCTGCTGAACACCATCTCTGGCAATGCCATCACTTTACATTTTGCCACCCGTATTAATCCCAATTTAATTTGGTTTAGAGATGCAGCAAGGAAACAGGCCCTTTGGCCAACCGAGTTCATGGCAACTGTAAATTGCTTGTTTCTAAGCCCCCCTCCCCCCCCCTCCCCCCGTCTAGTTTCAGTAAACACACTGAATCAAGCACTTGAAACAACTAATCTTTATTTTAACAAAAGCGCAATTACAGTTCAGCGACTGTACCTATCCCACCGCGGGTTCGATCCTCGTATCTGCCTGATCAAGCCCTCTAGGCCTCGCTCAAACAGTGACACCCCAGAAAGTCACGCAGTCCCAAGCGGTCTTCCGGAAGATCGACGCTGGACCTCGTGGCAGCGGCCTTTTGCATGTCCTGGGACCTCGAGGGGCCGAACTATATCTCTTAATAATCCAAATACAGATATCATACAACCGCATACATAACAGACATTTCCCTAACCCAATAATACAGCAGCTCAATACATTGTATTCAAATCGGACTTCGCAAGGAAGCCAACTTAGAAACATTTACCCTGATCTACAAGAAATCCAAACAAGGCTCAATACCTCATCCAATCAACACTCGGCAAAATTGAACTGCAACATTATTTACAATTATTTACAAGGTGTATGTGTGGTTTGCAGCCATCAAATCCATTCTATGCATTTTGCACCTAATTGACAGGGTCTGCAGATGTTCTTATTCTTTTCTTGCAAATTGTACCAAGGCTCTAGACACACTGGCACGCTCCGCAGCTTATCCCAGCTCTGCAGAGAGCAATTCCAAATTGACCAAATCTCCCAGCTGCCCTGTAGCTTTTACCCCATTTTGAAGTCCTAGCCTCTCCTATTTAGCCAGAATTAACACAACCATTGATCATGGTTTATGATGAACCATCACATCTAGTTATACGTTAACCTACTCCCTACACACCAAGTGCAATTTACAGAGGCCAATTTAACCAACAAACTCATGTTGGAAGTGGTGGAGGCAGGTTCGATTTTATCATTTAAAAATAAATTGGATAGGTATATGGATGGGAAAGGAATGGAGGGTTATGGTCTGAGTGCAGGTAGATGGGACTAGGGGGAAATAATTGTTCGGCATGGAATTGTAGGGCCGAGATGGCCTGTTTCCATGCTGTAATTGGTATATGGTTATGTGAACGGAATCTGGAGCACCCAGAGGAAACGCACGCAGCCACAGTGAGAATGTGCAAACTCTGCGCAGTCAGCGCTGAAGGTCCGGATCGAGCATTGGTCTCTGGTGCTGAGGCAGCAGCTCTATAACTGGATAGGTGACTTTTTGTGATGGATCCATCTTCAAACTAGTTGTGGTGGTGGGGTGGGGGGAACCGAAAGTTGGAAGAGAGGAGGGGCAGGACAAAGCCTTGTGAATAATAGGTGGATACAGGTGAGAGGGGAGTTCGACAGGCAGATGGTTGGACAAAGGCTTGGGATGGAAAAAACAAGTTGTGATACAAAAGCATTGAACAATTGCGAGTTGTGACGTTAGAGGAAGGAATGTACGTGGAGGGGAGAAATAGGTGCATATCCAGGTAGGGTACAGGGAAGAGGGTGAATGGAGTACGGGGATAGATGGAGTGGGCAGGTTGGTAGTTACCTAATATTGGAGAGTTCAATAATCTGGATTGTGTTTGTTTCCAGGAAATTGAAGCTGCATTGCTGTTGTTTGAACAACTCCTTACTTTACTTCCAAAAAGAAGCAGTCCAAGCACTGCTAATCTCCGTACAAGCTCTAAATGTAATCTAACAAGCTCAGGATACGGGCAAACATTTAATCATTCAAGCTTTTATATAACATCTCTTGTTTTTATCATATCGAGGATTTGTTTTAAGCCGATCCATTTTACATATTTGCTCAGCCATCTGTGCTGATCCTAATGCATTCCTTAAGGACCTTCCAGTTCTTTGACCATCTAATTTATTTGTTTTTTTGGGTAGTAAGAGAGATTGGGATGTGGGGGGGCAGGTCGTTCTAGGACACTCTTCTATCTATCTGTTTTCCTCCTTAATGGTTACATTTGGCTGCAATGAACTCCTTTGTCCAAATCTTCTACTAGTTATGTGGGATAAATCTCAATGGTCTAATGCTTCCCATAGGTTGTGCATCACATTGCTTATGTTTTATGCCTTGTACGATTGATGTATGATGGAAATTCATTCACATACCAAAAAATGGTTACTCCTAGTAGTCAGTGGACAGTACTTTACTTTACACTTCTAATGGTGTTCCAAGCTTTTGCACAAATGCCATGCAGAATTGATATCAATCCCTGCACCCTGCTCATTTGGAGAACTCTTGTGGAATTGAACAAGAGATGTAATTAATTAGTGCACTTCAAGGTTTCAAGGTCAGTTTATTGTCGCAGGTACCAGCTAAGGTACAGTGAAGTTTGAGTAACCATACAGCTATACTAAGTGAAAAGCAACAAGACACACAACCACATAAAATAAAAGTTAACATAAATATCCATCACAGTGGATTCCACATTCCTCACTGTGATGGAAGGCAATAAAGTTCAATCTTCCTCTTTGTTCTCCCACGGTCGGGGCAGTCAAACCACCCACAGTCGGGGCGATCAAAGCCCCCGTAGCCAACGATCGAAGGGTGTTCGAAACTCCCACGTCGGGGCACTTGAAACTCTCTCCGCGGCATGGAGCTCCCAAGTCGGCCTCCTCTTACCAGAGACCGCGGGCTTCACCATGTTAAAGTCTACAGGCCCCGCAGTTGGTGCTTCGATCCCCGGCAAAGGGATTGCGAGCTCAGCGATGTTAAAGTCCCGTCGGTCTCCAGGAAAGGCCACCAACCACGATGTTAGGCTGTAATGGGGACGGAGATGGATACCTAGACTGGTATCACTACCCATCAATGGGTGGGTTAGAAGCTGGTTCTAGATCGATTTTGTTAAGAGCCAGAGAACTGCCAGTGGAATCTAAGTGCACAGTCAAGGCGAGTGTAGCATTGTTGTCACAATCTGCAGGCAGGAGCTCCATCCATCATAGTGAAACAGAGAGGAAGAGTGAATTATTTTGTTTGAGGAGTGGGAAATGGTGCCAAAGAACAAAAGATGTAGCTGCAAGAAATCAAGAATAAAAACTAGATATTTTAATGTTCCATGGGTCAGGCAGCAGCTGCAGGGAGAGAAACAGTAATTATTTTGAGAAAGATAACCCCTTCATCAGAAGGCACATTGGAAAGGAGTGTCTCGTTTTAGTGTTTGGTGGCATGGTTCAGGTGATTGAGGGAGAGATTATATGGAAAATTATTTATGTAAAGCAGGTCCTCTAAATAATTGACATGGATAATATTGTGGAGGTGGGTGAGCAAAGTCCAGCTGGCTCTGTGCTTGTCCCAAAAGTATTTTTTGACATGGGATTCTTCAATGTTTGCTAAGCAACGGTCAAATTAGAAAAAGGGACTATGCTGCAATGTTCATTGTTGTATTAATTTTCATTGCTTTCTTAATGAGTTTCTTAGTTCACTGTAATATAAAATGTGACATGCTGCCCATATATCTACTCTGACTTGCGCCATTCCTATTAATCCTGTCCCTCCATTTATTCTCCTGTGACAGAGTGATAATGGATCTGTTGCCAATGACCTAGGTAGTATCCTGACGTTGGATATTGTTTGTATGGAATTTATACATTCTCCATGTTACAATGTGGATTTCCCTCACTGCTCCAGTTTCCTCACATGTCTCAAATATGTGCTGGTTGATAGCTTGGTCATTTTTAAAACTCTGTGCAAAGTGTGTTTCGTAAAAAGGCTAAGCAGAGATAGAATAGGTGTTCTCAGAAACCAAAATGGTCATCTAGGTGTAGAGTTGAAGGAGACGGACAAGGTCGTCAATGGATATTTCTCCTCCGTTTATACCATAAAGAAAGACGTGGAAACTAGAGAACATAGAAAAGTATAGCACAGGAACGGGCTAACTGTAACTTTTTGTGCCTCAGGAATTGGTGCAGGGTCCATTGTTGTTTATCAATGATTTGGATGAGTAAATACAATTTGTATATGTCACAAAAATAGGTGGTATCAGAGACGAAGATGATTATCAAAAATTACAGGGGCATCCTGATCAGCTATGCAAGTGGGTTGGGGAATTACAAATGGAGTTTAATTTGGACAAGTGTCAGATGTTGCATTTTGCGAAGTCAAACCCGGGCAGGACCACACTCAATGGTAGGGACCTGGTGAGCGTTGTAGTGCAAAGGGATCTAGGAGTACGTATCCATATCGAAGGTACTGTCCAACTCATCTCTACCCCATTGCGGATATTGAACTTTATCAATGGAACTGTTGTGCAACATTGCAGAGAACTACATTCTGCACTCCATCTTTCCCTTTGCTCTACCTATTGTACTTGAATTTGACATGATTGTATTTACTTATGTATTATTTGATCTGATAGCATCTGAAACAAAGCTTTTTGCTTACCTCACTTCATGTGCGTGAATTCCTGCCTAGCAATTGCTCATGACTTTAGCTATCAGTCCTAGGAAAAGTTACTCAATTTGGAGTCGGTTATTTTTAACACTTCTTGGGAAACTGAAACTGTATGACAAAGCTATGACAAAGCTGACTCTAAGTTTGCAATGCAAAGGCAACCTTTGCAATGCTATTCATAACCTTCTGACTCCAAGGCAAAAGTGCTGTCAACTGAGACATGCTGTCAGCAGAGTAATTGACTTTGCACTCTTCACCACAAGACTGCTCTGGGTGATTTTATTTCATCATTTAAATTTAATGACTGGAATCCATTTGCTTTGCACTCAAACTTATGATGTGCAATCCTAGCAGATCTGGCTGTTCATTGTTTAGTTATGGCGAGGAAGTTCAATGAATCAGTGTTCCAAGATTGTTGATTGGCAATCAGACGTCCAGATACTGGTTGGTTTTCCTGTTCCAGACGTGAGTGACTATCTCTTCCTCCACCACCAGGCCTTGTGGCACATGAGGCTCCTCAACACTTCCATTCTTTTCGTGAAGCAGATTAAGGCTCCAAGTACCTTTGTAACAAAGTCCCTTTTAGTTTTATACAGGCAGATCTTCTATACAGAAATGTTAACCTAGTACTGCATACACAAATAGAAGGACTAGCACCTCATACTTTGCTTGGACAGCTTACAACCCAGCGGTATGAAAATTGATTTATCTAATTTCAAGTAACCCCTGCTTTCGCCCCCTCCCTAGTCATCCTACATGTTTCACTGTTTGCATCTTTGTCTCACTTAGTTATCACCTCTTCCCCAGCTTACAATGAGACATTATGGGCTCTATCCTTCCTTGGTCATCTGTTGCTGCTGGTCTTTTCTTGCCTCCAGCTCCCTCCCCTCTACTTTCAGTCATAAAGGGGCTAAAGCCTACATACATCTGGGAATGTTACCATCCTCCATCGTCAGGACAGGAATATTTAAGAGAACTTGAAGCTTCTTTATCCAAGATTCCGGTCTGCTTCTGTATGGCTACTGGGTGATTTTACTCTCCCTGATATAGACTGGTCCAGTAATATTCTTTGTACGGCAGGAAGAAATACCGCATGTAGCAAGATTATGTTGGATTTAGCCAATGATTTTAACCTCACTCAAATGGTTGATAAGCCCACTAGAGACAGAAATATACTTGACTTGTGTTTTGTCAGCCATTCCTCCTTTGTAGAAAGTTGTGATGTAACATCAGGCATAAGCGACCATGATGCTGTTATTGTCCAAGCCAAGATGACAGCCAAAGAAGTTAGACCACCGAGAAGGAAGATTTTCCTCTACAAAAAGGCAGATTTCTCTTCCATAGATGAACATATCAGAATTTAATGAGAAATTAACAGGAGATTATGTGGCAGCAATGGACATAAACACGCTGTGGTTAGATTTTAAACAAGTTCTTGTCGGGGCCATGGACCGTTTTATTCCATCAAAAATGTGTTCCACCAGATATAATTTACCGTGGGTAAATTCATCAATTAGGCGTGCAATTAAGAAAAAACAAAGGATTTATAACAGAGCAAGAAAATCTGGGTCAACTTCCGCATGGACAGATTTCAAGAAATGTTGGCGTTCAATTGACAGACAAATCAGGATAGTGCATCAAGAATACATCCATGATGTGATAGGGGAAAGTTTAAAATCAGAAGACACAAAGCCTTTCTGGAATTACATTAAGAAAATGAGCCAGGAAGTATTTGGAATCTCAAGCCTTACACGATGGGGCGGACCATTTCTTTGGCAGCAGACAGGGCCGAAGTGTTAAACCAGCAGTTTTGTTCGGATTTTACTGAAGAAAACCTAGATGAATTCCCCTCATTGAACTCACAACAAACTCCAAAATTTTCAGATCTTAAGGTAACAATGAACGGGTTGCAGATATTATTGGAAGAAATAAAACCAAAAAAGGCATCAGGGCCAGACCAGATACCAGCCAGAGTTTTAAAGAATTGTGCAGCAAGCTTAGCTACAGTCTTCCAAAATATTTTTCAGAAGTCTGTGGATAGTGGAGAACTCCGAGAAGATTGGCTGAATGCTAACATAGTCCCCATCTATAAAAGATGAGATAGGATAAATCCTGCAAATTATCGCCCAGTTTCACTGACCTCCATACCATGCAAGATTCTCGAACATATAATCCACCGACATATTATGGACCACATTGACTTCCACAAGGTACTAACAAACCACCAATATGGCTTTAGACAGGGTCGATCATGTGAAACCCAACTGGCGGGACTCATCGATGATCTAGCCAGGTCACTCGATAACAAGGGTGAGACTGACCTGATTATATTAGACTTCAGTAAGGTGTTTGATAATGTTCCCCATAAGCGGCTCCTGTACAAGCTCAACCATGTAGGAATAGACAGCAACCTCTAAAAATGGATTGAGATCTTTTTGACAAGGAGACACCAGCGAGTTCTCTTGGAGGGAGAGACGTCTATTGAAACTTCTGTGACGTCAGGTATAACACGGGACTGTCATGGGTCCATTGCTCTTCCTACTGTATATCAATGACATTCCAAATGCAGTTTTGTCCAGAGTTCGACTCTTTGCAGATGATGCCATAATTTATAGAGAGATTAAAACATCAGAAGACAGCTTGTCCTTACAGAAGGATCTGGATGCTCTCTGTGAGTGGGGAAAACCTGGCAGATGTCATTCAGTACAAGCAAATGTCATACCATGCTTGTCCCACACAAGATCAAACCACTTTTATCGGAATACAACATGGGTAGCCATATATTGCTTGCTGTCGACCATCATCCATATCTAGGAGTCGAATTAAGCAAAGATTTAAGTTGGGTGACGCATATTAATCAAGTGTCTAACAAGGCAAATAGAACTCTCGGCCTACTCAATATAAATGTTCACGCATGTAGTACATCCGTCAAAGAGAATGCCGACAAGTCCTTGGTCAGGCTCAAATTAGAGTATTGTGGAGCCGTTTGGGATCCTTTCAACAACAACGACAACAACAAGATCACCCTGGAGAAAGTACAACGCCGAGCAGCCCGCTTTGTATGTGATGACTACAAGCGCAAATCAAGCGTGAATAGTATGCTGACTTCTCTCGGATGGGATACCCTAGAGCTCCGCAGAATCAGGCTAAGACTTATTGCAATTTACAAGGAGATTCACAAAATCATGCCATCAAATCTCCCGTCATCCCAGAGCACAAACTGCCATGAAACAAGACAAAATAACGGTCCCTGCATCATCAACTCGCTACATTTCAATAAACTTTGCTACCAATATTCCCTTTACCCAAGGACGATAAGGGAATGGAATATGTTACCACCCAACACACGTGCTGCTCCCGATGTTAAGTCATTTACAAAGGGGATTGAGCAACTAGATTCCTCAACTTGGTCGAAAAGGCCCACTTCAAAATTTAATCACTACTCTACTCACTCCGACCTGCGCGAGATAGCCACTGATGAGGTGTTTGCACAGTAATCAACCAGAACCAGAACCAGAACCAGTCTGAAGAATATCACCCAAAACATCACCCATCCTTTTTCTATTGTCTATCTCTGTGTTCTCATCTTCTGTTGACAGGCCTTATAGACTTGGGACAGAAAATCTAGGTTTTTCCTCTTCCTGTACTCTTCACCAATTTGTTTTGCCGCACATTTTTGAAGATTGAATGGGGTCCCTGTAGTGTATTTTGGGTACTTGGAACTGACTCAAAAGAACTCTCAGATACAGGAGGAAACTATCAAGCTTCTTTATTCCAGGACGCCACCATGAGTCTCCTCCAGCGCATGCGTCCCCTCGCACCAGACATAACATATGCTAATTACATTATATACATTACACTGCTCCCCCTTTAACTTGGAGGCAGGTTACACCATTTACATTATATACATTACCCTTTAGCTTGGAGGCGAATAACACCATTTCTAGTACGTTAAATATAATTGATTAACACACAGTTGCAAAATTATATTATTGCAGTCATCTTACATTACATCCTCATAACTGTAATAATCGTACTAAAACTTAGCACTTATAATGGTTCATTCCACTCATCTTTCTAATCACTCTAGCTCTACCTGTATCTCTACCTCTTCCCTTTTTAAATATCCTAATCTAATTTGAAGATTTCTTCCTGTTCTTGAAATTCTGCTAAAGTTAACATTTCCTCTGTTTCTGTTCTTTATTTGTAGGTGGGTTCTGACACATGACTGCAGGTTTTCGTTTTTCAGTCGCTCTCTGTCGCTCAATTTCCTGGCGCTACGTATTTATCTGCTCTTGTTGTATAATGACATTCTGCAATGCATAAACATTTGTCCATTGCTCAGTGAAGGAAGCTCCATGCTGGACTATACTGAAGTGTCCTAATCGCAATCGGTCCTGCATACTTTTGTCTCGACCGACAAGCCTCTCTTCTTTAGACTTTTCTGTTAACAGCTTTTTGCTCATCGTCACACATTTATTTAACCGTTCTTTGCAACGTTTAAGCCTTTTCTGTTGTTCGTCTATTTGTCTTCTTAAATCACCTTTCTGGTTATTCATCAAGAAGTAGGATCTATACTGTCCTTGCAATACAGCAGTGGCTTTGATTTGCACTCTGTATATTTCTCTTACTACATAAGCACGGTAGTGATACTGCACTACAACTGCTGTATAAATCGGTTTGAGGAAGTCTTTCCTATAACGTTTAAGTCTTTTGTATCGTTTCAGCCTTTTCTGTTGTGCATCTATTTGTCTCCTTAGGTCTTTCCTATACCAACTCATACGGAGTACTGACTGCACTTTTACAGTAGCTCTCTTTTGCTTAACAACCATACTCTTGTAGGCAGTTTGAATGGTAATAGTTGCATCCCTCATTGACTGATATTGCACAAACTGGGAATGCCCTATTTTACATGCTTTGTACCATCTCTGGATCGAAATGACTGCTTGTCGCATAGCTCTGTACCGTACCCTTAATCGGTAACCACGGTATGCAGCTTGCAGAGTGACTACAGCCGCCTTTTGCATCAAGAAATGCTTTCTATTATGCACATTCTTATGAATGACTTAATACAGCGTGCTGCCTTGGTTTTCTCTACCAATACTCTGGCTTTGATCCCGCGGTATAAGGCCTGAATACACACCACTGCTTCTCTCAAACTCTTATACTGTCTCACTTGGACATCTCGTATCTGGCATGCTCTGTATCGTTGCTGTACCGCAATGGCAGACCAGCGTAGTTTCTTAAAATACTGACGCTGTTTATACATCTGATAATAAGTCTGTATGACCTTGACAGATTTATGCATGCCTCGCAGTTGCCTTCGAACAAGTATTCCACGGTAGGCTGCCTGAAGCAGTACAACGCTTCTGCGTACATTCATGTAAGTTTTACGATCACTTTCCATTTGAAGGTGTGCCCTATAATGGGTTTGTATTATTATAGCTGCCAATCTCATTGCCTTGTATTGACGGTATACTCTGTGCCTTCTAAATGCTGCTTGTATTACCGTTGCTGCCTTCTGTTTGTTCCGGATCTCTCTCCGTACATTCATACCCCTGAATGCAGCTTGAATAGCTAGTGTTGCCCTTTGGATGGCAATTTCTCTTTGCCTTTGACTTCTGCCACTTTGCATTTGCCCTTTGTCCCTTAGCACTTGACCTGTGTCATTTTGCACTTGACTTGTGTCCCTTAGCACTTGACTTGTGTCCCTTTGCACTCGACTTGTGTCCCTTTGCACTTGACTTGTGTCCCTTTGCACTTGACTTGTGTCCCTTTGCACTTGACTTGTGTCCCTTTGCACTTGACTTGTGTCCCTTTGCACTTGACTTTTGTCCCTTTGCACTTGACCTTTGTCCTTTTGCACTTGACCATTGTCCTTTTTCACTTGACCTTGGTCCTTTGACGGACTCTCTGCCCTCTTTAGTTCAGGCTCCTTGCCTCTGGATACCCTTGGAGGTTTTGGTGAGAAATGAGCCATTAAAGCCTCTTTACACTCCTCATACATTTTATCTGTGGGTTTTGCTGGCAGCAGTAACATACGTAAGGTCTGATAACCCTCTCTTCCTAAGCCTAATATGAACCATGCTCTCTTCTTCTCCTCTGCAGCGATATCATTGGAAATGAAACAAGCCTCCAAGACTTTGGTCCATTTCTCAAAATTACACCCAGAATCTAACTGGGGCACGTTTCCTACAATTTGAAAAGCCATGCTACCTGTTGCTATTCAGGTGCACTATCTTCTTTTCTCTCACTGTGTATTCTGCACTAGACTTAATCCTTCTACACACTAAGAAGTGATCCAGCCCACTGACTATTACTAATTCTTATAATAATAGATTATAGAATAGAATAATAGCAGGCTATAAGACTGTTAAACGGACTTTGCCCCCTGCCAAAGTATCGCGCACCAACCACCAACCTGGACAGAGCCACTGTCGTGCCGCTGCCGATCGGAACGCCTGTTGATGTTTAGTTGAGAGTAGTGTTAAATTTGTTCATGATATATGTATTTTTATTTCTATTTATTTTTTACTGCACACTGAATGGACACTGGTTTGAGTAACGTTTTTTTGTTTCCTCTGGGTATGTGAGTACTCAGGAAAATAACAATAAAGATATACAATACAATACAATACAATGTTAATAGACATTTAGAACATTTTAACCATATTCCTGCTATGCACACAGATTTACTATTAATAACAGTGACCAATGCATTACATCCAAACAGTCCCGCTTTTACTGTGAAGGAACAGTGACCAACGCATTACATTGAACAGTCCTGCTTTTACTTTGAAGAATTTCACTGGTCGGTTTTCAGCCTATGGACTCCGGTGCCTTCTCGACCTCTCGAGCTGTCCCCACCGGTACTTTTGCTGCTGGCCTCGCCAGACCTCCACTTTTGCTGCTTTTGCTGGCTCCTCCGGGCTTCACCGTTACTTTTGCTGCCGCTGGCTCGCTGCCAAGTCGACTACTGCTGCTCTGCTGACTTGCCTGCCCGCTGTCTCCACAGCCCTCCCGCTGCTCTCCACTGGATCCGCTGCTCGGCTCGTCACTGGCTCCGTGGACACCCTGCGGAAGGCGTGTCGCTGCTAGTTACTGCTGCTAGTTCCCGCTTCTCTCGCGCGGACCCGCTTCTCCCTCGGCCGGCTTTCTCTCGCGACCGGGCTTTCTCCACTTTCTGCTCACGACCGGGTTGACTCTACTCCGGACCGGGCTGAAGTGCTTGAGTGCTGTCCTGCTTCTCTCGTGCAGACCCACTCTTTGCTCGGGGCCGGACTTCCTCTCACGTCCGGGCTTTTCCCCTCGGCCAGTCCGCTTCTCTTGCGTGGCCGGACCCTCTCTTCTGCTCACGGTCGGGCTGACTCTACTCCCGACCGGGCTTTCTTTCACGACTGGTCCGCTTCTCTCGCGGCCAGTTTTCTTTTACTCTGCTGGTCCGCTTCTCATGCGTGACCGGGCTTTTTTTTTCTCGCTGCTGGTCCGCTTCTCACGCGGCCGGCTTTCTCCCTCGACCGGGTTGACTCTTCTCCCAGCCGGGCTGACTCCATTTCGTCGGTGGCTTCACTGGACCTGTCCGTGACCTACCCGGCACTAGGCCCTCACTCGACATCGTTGGCGGCTCCTGGGCCCCACAGCCCTGGAAAACGTACAAAGTCGGTGGAGGCTACTGGGCCTCTTCTGCCCCTTTGCCTTGGCTGCACAGCCCTGGAAAATGTTCCAGGTAAGTTGACACCGTCGCTGTCCTGCTGGTTAGGCTTCCAGCTTTCGGCTGCTTTCTTCGGTGACACTTACTTCTGCCCCACCTGTTTTCCTTGCTTCCTGTTCCGACCTTTCTTTTCTTTGGCGCCAATCCAAAACCATTTGGCGCCAAATCTTTAGGCTTGGTGCCGTTCCACTTTGTTTCCAAACACAACCTTTTTTTTTCTGACAGTCCTTCTTCTTTCCTTTTCTGTTCTTTTATCCTCTTCATGCTGTTGTTGTGTGTTTTGGTGTAACAATTCACCTAAAACTTATACAAAGACTATTTAGCTTGAGGAATTTGACAAAAGGAAAACTCAGTCTAAAATGAGTAACAATCCGAAGGACGACATCTTGCCACGTAGACACAACATAGAGATAGCCTTACAAAACTCGCCGACTTGTACAGCTGATGTTTTAAATGCAATCCCCGGCATAGAGGCCTCTCTTGTCCCGCTCGCAAACAACTGCGACACAACTCCGTATCTACAGTTTAAACTGTTAAACAATCCTACGTGTTGCAAAACAGTCCTGTGGGTGAGTTCACAAACTCTATCCCATCCTAGTCGCCAATTGTAGTGTATTTTGGGTACTTGGAACTGACTCAAAAGAACTCTCAGATACAGGAGTAAACTAACCAGCTTCTTTATTCCAGGACGCCACCATGAGTCTCCTCCAGCGCATGCGTCCCCTCGCACCAGACATAACATATGTTAATTACATTATATACATTACAATCCCCAAGCCATTTCTTAATTCTACTGAGTGACAGCCACAAACTTAAGTAAAATTACTGCCGTCTGATTTTTATTGTATGATGGCAACAACTCCAAGCTCAGTTCTGTAGTGTTCACACATCATCATTTGGACATCAGAAATATGAGGATAATGCTTCCGAAACATGTTTTTAATATGTACGCTCTTAATTTCACAGGAACAAATGGAATGTGGTTTGATTGATAGCCAGAGCTCAGTTAGTGAGTGCTCTCGGGTAAATGGTTATAGGTTGAAAATGCATTGCAGATACTCTAACAAACCTCAACTGATGTACTGTAGAAAGTTTACTGGCAGGTTGCATCATGACCTGGTTTGGTAATTCCAACGCTCAGGAACCCAAGAGGCTGCAGAGCTTGATGGACACATCCATCACAATAACAGCCCTTCATCAACCCGCACCACTCTCACCCCACCCACTGCCACAACCCACACCACTCTCACCCACACCCACTTCAATAGTATCTATGAGGCACTGGATCAAGAAGACAGCATCATGGATCTCAACCACCTGGGCCATGTCCACTTCTCGCTGCCACCATTTGAACAAGTGTTACACAAAGCCGGAGTTTTCTGGGGCGGAAGCTGACAATGTTCGTGGCCAACCAATCTCAGCTAATTGGACCAATTTGTTAACAATGATATTGCGGATTGGCCTCTCCTGGCCTATCAGCCAAAGGGATCAGAGCAATATCCAGAGAGAGGGCACTGTCATAGTCTTCATCTATGTGTCTGTGATGCTGCTGCAAGCAAGATCATTCATTGTGTTTTTATCTCATGTATTTGTGGGAACCATTGTGGGGGGATGTTTTTTTATGTTAAAGCTATTTATTATTGTTATGTTTGTATTCCTTTTTAATGTGCTGCATTGGCAAAAAGAATTTCACTACATCTAGGTGTATGTGATAATAAATCAACCTTTGAACCTTTGTGCATATGATACCAAACTCCACTTGGCAAGAGAGTCTGACATTGCTGAAGGCTGATCCAAACTATTGAAAATGCTATCTATCGTCATGGAGATGTTAAACATGTTCTGTTTTCTTGAGTGATTGCAAAGCATCTCCTGGTATGAAGCTGAATAAAGCAGGAGATTTTTCCTAAAGTATAAATATTTATCCAATAGCCAACAACAATAAAACAAATTATTCCAATCATTATAATATGACAATTTGTGGTGCCTTGGTGAATGCAAATTGATGACTATTTTCTACACAAAACAAACACAGTGGCTGCACTTTGTAACAAATTTTATTAATTGCAATGATTATTGGGCTGATGCCGCAAAACATGGTATAGTTTAGTTTAGAGATACATAGTGTAAACAGACCCTTTGGCCCACAGACTCCATGCATGCCATCGATCACCCGTATACTAGTTTTATGTTATCCTACTTTTTGCATTCTACACACTAGGAGCAATTTACAGAAGCCAATTAGCCTACAAACCTGCAAATCTTTGGAATATGGGAGGAATCTGG
The DNA here is from genome assembly GCF_010909765.2 of Amblyraja radiata. Lineage (NCBI taxonomy): Eukaryota > Metazoa > Chordata > Chondrichthyes > Rajiformes > Rajidae > Amblyraja > Amblyraja radiata. Next base: position 63,170,783 of record NC_045958.1, on the reverse strand, counting down.
AGCTCCCAGAGAAAAACTACGCGATCACGGGGAGAACGTAGAAACTCTGCACAGTCAGGATTGAACCTGAGTCTCTGGCATTATGAAGCAGCATCACTGTGCCACCCTGAGTGTGGACATGTAAACATCTCCCTCATCAGTTTGGAAGGAATCTTTAGGATTATTAATGATTTGAAACTTCTTGTCTATTTAGTTAGCTTTGCTTAAGCCATCTCCCATACTAAACAGTCAATATTTAACATTCATTTTGCTGTGATTAAATCTTTTTTTCATGGCTCGACCTTTCCCTGCTGTCAGTCCAGGGAATGCAGCTGAAGAGTAGAACAATAAATGTGGTGTTATCAAGTCACTAAACTTTTTTCTGGGGAAATGTAGGGAACTGAGGGCATAAATGACGGTGAGTGCTTGTGCCCAAAGTAACTCGAGACTGGGTAAAGCAATGCTTTCTACTTCATTTTCCTGACTGCAATTCAGTGAGGCTACTTGAAAACAGCAGAACCTTTTTGTCTTTGACAAAACACTTCTGCCTATTCCCAGTGTTCAAGTTGTTCCAGGATTGGAATTCTGGATTCAAACACTTACCTATATATTAATTGGCTAATGTAAATTGCCATAAACCTGTCAAATCTTTGGGATGTGGAAGGAAACTGGATTATCTAGAGAAAATCCGTGTCACCACAAAAATGTATAAATTACACACAGCCGAATCAGAGTAGAGGGAGAGAGAAAAGAAGAAAGTACATACTTGTGAGACTGACAACAGAAGGTGGAGAAATACTGCGATGTATTGTTAAAGAAATGGTAACTACATAAATCATACAGAGGTCTTTTGGCCCATGATGTGTATATGTCAAACATAATGTCAAATTAGACTAATTGCTTCTGCCTGCTAAGACACTGTCTGATATGTATTCAAATACATGAAGTAATAATATATTGGGCAGAGTTGAGATGGATTTATGAGAAGTAACTAATCTAACAACTAATCTGGCACGGTGCAAGGGCCAACTTTTCCGCCTCTACAAATTATTTCAATGAGTGATCAAGTAATATTTTTGTGCTGATGATATAAATGGATCATTATATTAGAATTTGAAATTCGCGACCCGAGGGCACTATGGAGGCTCAGTCACTGACGTATTCAAGACAAAGTGGTACATTACTGGATATTAAGGGAATAAAGTATATGGGTTTAACACAAAAGGTAGAATCCACTATTTTGCTGAATGGAGGATCAGTCACGAAGGTTTGAAGAGCCTACTTGCTTTTACTTATATTTTTAGAAGCAGGAACATTTAAAATTGCCGGAGTAAAATGCTGTGCATGCTTGACTATTTGAAATAAAACAGGAAATGCTTATTATCCCCATGGAATTGTTGCTTGAAGGAAACTTCAAATGACATACCAGAAAGTGTTTTACTTGCAAATATTGTAAAGAATGGAATGAATATAATTTGCCCAGTGTAAAACATATTTTGGAGGATGTAACTAATTGGTCATATTTTTGTTTCTGTAGGTACATGGCCATTATACATCCTCTACAGCCAAGAATGTCAGCAACAGTAACGAAAGTCATCATTGCAAGCATTTGGGGTTTGGCCACTGTTCTTGCATTCCCTCTGTGCTATTACTCAGAAATCAAACAACAGCCAGGGCGTGTTCTTTGCCAACTGAATTGGCCAGGAGATTTCATGTAAGTATGAGCAAACTTTACACAAAGGGTTCCCATAAGCACAGCACTGCCTTTGCACTACACGTTTGGAATGGGGATGTGCACTCCTAGGACTGAGTGAGTGAGGACGTAAACCACTGCATGCTTTTGGAATGTAAAACCGGAAACTCTAAGACTACTAATACTTATTATATCACTTTTATCAACATGATGGGAAATATTACATGATTTCATTTCATATAGTCAGCTTCAACACCAAGCAGTTCAAGAAACATTATCACACCACAATCTAATATGATAACTTAGTGCTGGGAAACATTAACAAATTAACATTTTCCCACAATACATTCATAAAATTATCATGAGTGGTAGGAACAGAATTGGGCCGTCTACTCTGCCCTTCAATCATGGTTGATCTATCTCTCCTTCCTAACCCCATTCTCCTGCCTTCTCCCCAAAGCCTCTGACACACATACTAATTAAAAAAATCTATCTCTGCCATAAATATATTCACTGACTTTGACTCCACTGCCTTCTGTGGCAAAGAATTCCACAGATTCACCACCCTCTGACTAAAGAAATTCCTCCTAATCCTACTAAATGAGTATCCTTTAATTCTGAGACTGACCTCTAGTCCTAAACTCTCCCCATTGAAACATAGAAAAATAGGTGCACTGCCATTCAATTTGATCATGGCTGATCATCTAAAATCAGTACACCGTTCCTGCTTTCCCCCCATATCTCTTGATTCCTTTTAGCCCCAAGATCTAAATCTAACTCTCTCTTGAAAAGTTTTTTCCCTCCTCTCTCCCCCCCCCCCCCCCCCCCCCCCCCTTTCCTCTCTCCCCAGGCTTTCAGTGGTCTGGCAATGCTGGGTGTGGCTTGTCTGCTGGAACCGGCGGACATGGCGCTGCCGGCAGTGCCAGACAAGCTGATGGTCATGATCTAGTGGAAACATTCTCTCCACATCCACTCAATCCAAGCCTTTTACTATTCTGTATATTTCAATGAGTTCCCCCCTCATTCTTCTAAACTCCAGCGAGTGCAGGGTCAGTGCCGTCATATGCTCATCATATATTAGGGTTGATTCCTGAGATCATTCTTGGACTCTTTCCAGAGCCAGCACATCCTTCCTCAGAAATAGCACCCAAAATTGCTCACAATCTTTCAAATGCAGCCTGACCAGCACCTTGTAGAGCCTCAGCATTACATCCCTGTTTTTATATACAAGCACTCTTGAAATAAATCCTATCATTGTGTTTGCTTTCTTTACTGCAGATTCAACTTGCAGATTAACCATAACCTCATCCATTATAATGGACTCCAAAATCGTACCAACCACCGAAGTCAGTTCTCACTATTCTGCTTTACTCCTTTCTTGCGCAGCGGCTTCTTGGCAATTGTCCAATCATCTGAACCACTCCTGACTCTAGTGATTCTTGAAATATCACTATCAATGTCTCCACAATCTCTAAAGCATTCTTTTTCATTCTTTTTCAAAGTAACAGACCACAGAATTCGGATGTCATTTCCAACTTCTAATAGCACTGCACTGATTTTTTCAGGAGCTGAACACCAATATTGCAAGAGGCAGCTTTCCCATGTGTTGAGGACAGTCCAACTTTGCAAATTTGACTTTTCCCAAAGGTAACATCTAGTCTATTGAATGTTTGGAAACATTCGCCATTCTCAATTTTACAAGTTCTCAATTTCTTCTTCTGCATTGAATCCTCTCAATCCTTTAACTAGAACACTGTTGTGGGCACCATGTGGAAATGTTCTAGGTGCAACTGTCTTCATCCTTTGCAATGATGTTCCCTATATCATCAAGACCTTAAGTGGTAATGTGCAAGGATCATTAATACTCTGTTCAATTTTAACATAATAAATTTGCTCACGTTGTTATGCAGCAAGGACTGGACAACACTGATGCTTGAGCTGTAAACTGGCACATAATGGCAAGGCAATGGCCATGTCCGTCCGACACCATATTTTAATCACCATATTCTGGGAATTTCATGCCATTAACCTCCAGGGGATCATTAGTAATCAAAAAAGAGTACTTTAAAAGCTGTTTATACTGAAGCAAATGTCTCCAATTCCAGCAACTTAAAGTTTATGCGGCATGGCTTGGAATTATGACAGGAGACTCTATACTGGTTTGAGTGATGTTAGCTAAAACAGCTCTGAAGATTCTTGTATCATCCAGGAGAAGCTGCCACGCCCATGACAGTGTTGTATGCCATCAATAAGATTCACTCAGTAACTTATGAAGCTTCTTCAGTTACAACTCTTAACTCAGCAAATGCTACCTCTGAGAAAGGCATTGACATTCTGCACACAAGGAACGTAATGACATGCAATACCATCTAGGTCACATGACAACCCAACCCAGTCTATTGTCTATCACTCATCGTTGTTTTGGTCATTATTCCATGAGATGCAAGCAGTACAACGGCTTAAAGGGCCTGCCCCACTTGGGGATTTATTCGGCAACTGCCGGCATCATTGACTGACGTATTAGGTCACCGAAAAATTTGTGGCGTGATGATGTATGACACGCGGTGTTTTTTCAAGTGTCGTAACATTTTTTTGTCGCCGCTGTATTTTGAAATGTTAAATCTTTTGGCGATACTGATATGATGCCGGCAGTCTCTGAAAAAATCGCCAAGAGGGACTGGCCCTTCACTTCATCGTAAGAGATGCAGTGATTCTGGCTGCCACCTTGTGTTCAGATATTAATCGGTAATAAATTCTGGGCCTACCATTCATACCCATGTCCTGTACATGAATGTGCGGGGGGAAGATCCTCAATGCATCAACATTATTTTCCACAATTCAACGGAATCCCTTTATCCTGTAGCCGAATGCCACATGTATTCAACCCAACTCCACAAGTCAACATTGTTCATCTTTGTTGTAGCTGGAACTGTTGGGGGATAACAGGGACTCAGTGAACAGCTTTACAAATGATTCTCCAATGTCTATTCATTTGTGATTAATTTTGAGTTTCCTTACAAGCCTTAATCTCTTAAATTATAAACTATATGAAACTGAATTTCAGACCTCCTCATCTAGACTTTGTATTCTGCATTTTGCTCTCCATAATTATAATTATCACTCCGTGTGGGTACTGTTGCTTGTGGTAAACACAAATGGTATTTGGAATGGAGGCTGTGGCAGCGCCCTCTCCCTTAGATGTTGCTCTGATCCCTAGCTTTGGATGACAGGCCAGGAGAGTCCAATCCCCAGCATCATTGGTAACGGTTAGCTGAGTCTTATTAGCTGATAATTTTTGGCTACTTGAACCTTGTCAGCCTACTCCCTATAAAACCCAGGCACTCTTACCAGGGTGGAGAGGATGAGAGAAGAAGCAGAAGGGAAAGAGGAAAAAAGAGGAAGGAAAGAAAGAAGGAAGAAAGAAGTAGAGGAAGGAGGAGAAGGTGGGTCGCCTCCCTGCTAGCTGTGTTCCTCTGTTGCAGCTTTGAGGAAGACTGAGCCACTGGGACAAATGCAAAACCACCAGCTCCACTGCATGGTCATGACTGAGTTGCTGGCCAGAAGCCCTAGACAGCCATCATCTCTACTGAGGCTGAGACTGAGTAGCTGGGCAAAGCATGAAATGCCAGTGCCCCTTCCTGTCCACGGACAACGAGGGACAGTGCCCACACAGGCAAAGACTGAGCTGCCAGGGTAAACCTAAGATTGCCAGTGCCGACTCTTAAAGCAGGACTCAACTGCAGGGAGAAGCTTGAGATTGCCATGCCTCCTCCTTCAAAGACCAGGACTGTGCTGCCGTTACAACCCTAAGATCATCAGTGCCACCTCACATGAGCGCCGGAGCCCAGCGATAGTGAGGGTCAGTGCCCCCATGCAGTCCTGAACTTTCTTACCACAGTAAATAAAATGTATCATCTGAGTTCACCCTACCGTGAGCGTCAGTGTGGTCACTGCTCAACCTGACTTAATTCCCAATGGCACAAGGCATATCAGTGTTTCAGTGAAATGCAAAGTGACAGTGTTAGAGAACTCCTCTGGCAGACCCTGCGGCAGAACTGGTATTAGGATAGCCTCGGGAAATGTTCTCCTATGCTGCCACAGTTCCCTGGACGACACACTACCGCATAAAATGGATGGCTGATGGTGTTTAATCTGACTATTCCTGATCTGAGAGGGTCACAGAGCTCGTTACAGTCAATGATTTACTGTTACAATGTTCCAGCACAGCAGCCAATATAAACACACCAAGAGGCAATAAATAGCAATGCAGTAATGATTGGGCTTAATAATGTTGCTTGTTGAGTTCCTGGTTGACATTAAAAGTGGAGCAAGCTTCCCACTTCTTCTTTGAATAGCTTCCTGAGATTGTTTACATTCATTTAAGAAAACAAACAAGAGCCCAGTATGATATTTTACCTGATTTTTAAAAATCCTCCAATTTTGCAACAATTTCTTGCACCCAGTGTCTAGAGATTAACTTGAACCCCAGGTCCATAGATTTTCTCATGGAGGCTCTTCTGCCTTCATAAGTCATTTTGCTTGATTCTCTAAACCCAATTCAAGTAAAATCAGCAATAAATGCAGAGGATAAGCACACCAGAGTGTTTTAAATGGAAGCCTGTGCCTGGGGCTCCGAATGATTGGCAGCCCCGCCAACAGTCTGTTTGTTTTTTTGTCTTTTTTAAAGTTTTAGTATGTTTTATATCTGTGTGTAAATGCTCTCTGGTTTGTTTAAAATTGGGGGAGGAGCGGGAGGGTATCGGGGGAAAAAACTTTTTTTTCAGTTTTTTACCTTGCCGGAGACGCGATGTTTCCAGGTCACGTCTCCGGAGCTCTGCGACCTTCCATCGATGGAGCTGGAGGCCGCCTCGGACCGACCTTGGGCCCTACCAATGGGCGCGGACTTAATATCGGATGCTCCCACAAAGCTACAGGAAATAGATGATATGGGGTATGAATAGGATGTCTGGCAGTTAGGTGATGGCTAGGGATTTAATATTTTAAAAATATATTTAAATGCACTTCAATAGCTTTATTTCTTTGAAAAATATTTGACAGAGAAACCAACTAAGTTAACTATTGATCTATTCCAATGACTAGTGTTAATGTTCTGAGCATCATATTTTTATGAGAAATTATTACCTTTTTGTCAACCGGTTTGCTATAATTTATTCTTTAACTCTCTCTTATAGATACCAAATTGCTTTGCTGATTCTGGGATATGTCCTGCCATTAGTTGTGATGGGTATTACCTACGCCATTGTTGGAATCACGCTGTGGGGTGGGGAAATTCCTGGGGACACATCTGACAGCTACCATGACCAGCTCAAAGCTAAACGAAAGGTGAATGCAAGATCTGCTGTAAATGTTCAGAAGCAACTCATGTTGTTTTACTCTGACAGAATTTGTAGCTTTTAATGAAGCTTGGTACGTTACATGGTGCAAAATGTTTCTGAGGTTGAGACAAATAATGTCACTTTAGAATGTAACACAGAAACCTTTTATACAACTATCATACTAGTTATTCTGTATAACACAAAGCCATAATGTTCATTTGGATTAGCACATTGGCACATTTTTTAAAATCACAATGCTAATATTAAAAATGCCATGTTTCTGCCTTCTTTCTGACACACCCAAAGACCAAAAGAACAATAACTGAACGAGCATTTGAATTCCCCGATTTTAGGTAACAACCCAACCGCCCCATCTAGATGCGTTTGCGGACTCCAATGGTCTACTCGTGAAAGAAGGAAGGAGGCTTGCATTTAGATTGCGCCTTTTATAGCTATGGGCATCAAAGTGGTTTTGAAGATTGGCCACCTGCAATGCACAAAATTATGCTGATAGCAATGCAATAACTCAATAGTCTGTTTCAATAATGATGCTTCAAGGATAAGTTTTGGTTGGGCTATTGGCAATATGTCCCCGACTCTCCTAAACTGTTTTATTTATTTGTTCATTTATTTATTTACCATTTGTAGTCCAAACCTAAACACAACTGAACCAAAGATTTAATTGAGAGTTAATCACAAGGATTAGTTTTAAGGCAGGTATAAAACAAACTGGTAAAGACAACAGATTTTCTCCCCTGAAGGAGATTAGTGAATCAGATGGGTTTTTATTACAATCCAGTTGTTTCATAGCTTCCAATACATAGATAAGCATTTCTAAAGAAAGTACAGATTTTATTTAATTACAGGAATTTAAATTTCCCCATCTGCCATGCTGGGCTCAGAACTCATGTACAGGGTGACTGCTGATTCAATAACATAACATAACATTTTTTTTTTTGTTTTTTGTTTTTTGTTTATTTTATTAGAAGTTAATACAGTACAAAACAATACAGTGGAACCTAATTTTAGGTGCCAACTATGTCATACCGTAATCCATTCTATGTACAACCTCTAGTTTTATGTTATGAGAAGGAAGTAAGCTAGACAAGAAAAAGAAAACAATAGAAAGGGGAAAAAGTGGAAAAATAGATGGTAGAGAGTAGAAAAACGTGAAGTGTGTATATAAAAAATAAAAAAAAATAAAAAAGAAAAAGTGGTAAGTAGAAATAGAAGAGAAGGCCCCTTAAAAGAGAATTTTTCAAATCTGTATTCGGAGATGTAGATCTATCCACATCATGAACTGAAATCAGCAATCCTTATGGTACCGCTGCATCACATGATTCCAAAAAGTCGATGAAAAGAGATCAACTCCTTAAGAATTGGTCATATTTATCTATTAGTCGGAGTCTCATTTCTTCAAGGCGTGCTATGTTCATCATATTCCTAATCCACATTTTAACAGTTGGTATGGTTATATTTTTCCAAAATTTGAGTATCAATTTCTTTCCAATTATTAACCCATAACTAAAAAAAACATTTTGGTCTTTATTTAAATTGGTGTCTTCTCCTATTATTCCAAATATAATCCATTCCATTTTGGGTTCTATTCTTGACTTGAAGAGCTTTGTAAATATATCAAATATATCACTCCAAAATTTATTCAACTTTGTACATCCTACAAATGAATGTGTTATATTAGCGTTTTGAAACAAACATTTATCGCATCTGGGAGAGACGTTTGGATAAAATTTATTCAACCTCGTTTTTGAATAATATAGTCTATGTAATAATTTGAATTGAATTAAATTATGTCTTGCATTAATAGAACAGTTATGTGTATTCATCAAATACTTTTCCCATCTATCCTTCGAGATCTTTATCATTAGCTCATGTTCCCAATCTTCCCTTAGTGCTTCTGTTGAGGGTGATTCTCTATATAATATATTATTATAAAAGTATGATATTAATTTTTGTGAATCAGCCTTAATATTCATTGCTTCTTCTAAAGGGTCTAAAAATATAGTTTGAAATCTATGTGTATATTTCTTCATAAAGTCACATACCTGTATATATTTAAAATATTGATTATCCTTCAATTTAAATTTTAATTTTAATTGTTGAAATGATAACAGTTTGCCCAATTCATACATATCCCCTATTTTCCTAATCCCCAGTCTATCCCATTGTTGATATGTGTTGTCGATGAGAGAAGGTTTGAATGCGGGGTTGTTCAATAGTGGGGTTAGTACTGATAAATTATTTAATTTCAAGGATACTTTTATTTGTTTCCAAATTCTTATTATATTGTGAATAATTGGGTTCTTCTTATATATTATACTATTCAATTTTATCGGTGAGAGCAGGATCGTTCCTATATCGTGCGGATAGCACTCCTCTTTCTCCATTCTTATCCACTCCAAATGCTGAGTGGAACTATCCAACCAATACATTATGTTCTTAATATGCACTGCCCAGTAGTAATACATAAAGTTAGGTAATGATAAACCCCCAACTTCTTTAGATTTGCACAAATGCTTTCGTTGAATTCTATGTGTTCTATAATCCCATATAAAATTAGTGATAGTGGAATCTAGTTTTTTGAAAAAATATTTTGGAATATATATTGGGATCGCTTGAAACAAATATATTAATTGTGGTAAGAAAGTCATTTTTATAGTGTTAATTCTACCTATCAATGAGAGCGGAAGCGTTTTCCAAAATTTAATCATATCATTCAGTTTATTTAATAGTGGTATAAAATTGGCACTAAATAATGATTTGTGTCTTCTCGTAATTTGAATACCCAGATACTTGAATTTTTCTGTTGCAATTTTGAAGGGGAATTTTAGTAAGTGTCTCGAATCCTGTGGTTTTAAAGACATAATTTCGCTTTTATTCCAATGTATTCTATATCCTGAAAAAGAGCCGAATTCCTCAATTAGTGTTAATAAGGTGGGTATACTCGTTTGTGTATTAGTAATATATAAAAGGATATCATCAGCATATAGTGAAATTTTATTCTTTGAGTCCTTAGTGTTATATCCGTGAATATTCGGATGATTTCTAATCCTTTCGGCCAACGGTTCTATCATAAGGGCAAATAGCAATGGTGATAAGGCACACCCTTGCCTATTGCCCCTTGATAAGTAAAATTTTGGAGATAGCGTATTGTTAGTTAGTATTCTTGCCGTAGGTCTATCGTAAAGTAGTTTAACCCATCTAATAAAATTCTCTCCCATATTGAATTTTTGGAGTACCTTGTATAAATACTGCCATTCTACTTGATCAAATGCCTTCTCTGCATCCAGCGTGACAACTGAAATATCTTCATTGCCCTCATTATGAGAGTACATTATATTGAAAAGCCTTCTCAAATTATGAAATGATTGTCTTTTGGGTATAAATCCCATTTGATCCGTATTTTTTAAATTGTTAATATAATTAATTAGCCTTCTAGCTAGAATCTTTGCTAAAATTTTCTGATCCGTATTTAGTAGTGAAATAGCTCTATAAGAACCCGGTTCAACTAAATCTTTATCTTTTTTTGGTATAAGTGTCATTGTTGCTTCTGCTAGGGTTTCTGGTAGTTTATTTTCAGTATAAGCCTGCATGTATAAATTGAATAATCTTGGTACAATTGACTCCTGAAATCTTTTATAAAATTTATTACTAAAACCGTCTGGTCCTGGGGTCTTCCCATTTTTTAGTGAGTTTATTATTTGTTTTATTTCTTCATTAGTAATCCGTGCTCCTAATTGCTCTTGTTCTAAACTATCCAATTTTGGGAGCTTGCAATTATCTAAAAAATTTGTAATTTTACTTACATCTGTATTTATTTTAGATGTATATAAATTGTGATAAAATTGGGCAAACCTCTTATTAATATCCTTAGGCAGTGTTAAAAACTCACCCTTATCCGATTTAATTTTAGTAAAAGTTTTTTCCTTTTCTCGTTGCTTCAGTGCCTCGCAAGTAGTTTATGTGGCTTATCCCCAAATTCGAAGTGTGCTTGTTTTGTAATTTGGAATAATCTTATTACTCTAGCCGATAGTATTCTATTGACTTTATATTTCAATAAAGTTATCTTATTATGTTTATTTATGGTTGGGTCAGTTGCATTGTCCAGTTCTAGTAGTTTTATTTTCTGTTCTATCCGCTGAAGTTCTCTTTTATTTTCCTTATTTTGAAAACTTTGGTAAGAAATTATGACACCGCGAATATATGCCTTGAAGGTTTCCCATAATAGCGGTGCAGAAAAACCCGGCGTGTCATTTATTTTGAAAAAAAGTTTTATTTGTTCTTTTATATACTCTTAACCCTGCGGGTTATTTAATATATGTACATTGAATCTCCAAAAAGGTTTTATACTCGGCATTCCCTCAATTTTAAGTATAAAAGTCAATGGTGAATGATCAGAAATAATACTATTATGATATGATGGTTTATTCGTATACGGGATTAATTTTGTGTCCAATAAAAAATAGTCAATTCGCGAATAAGTTTTGTGAACTGATGAATAAAATGAGTATTCACTACCACTTGGATTTGCTATTCTCCAAACATCAGCTATGTTATTATTTTTTATATAAGTATTTAAAAATTCACAGGTCTTAGTTTTAACAAGACGCTTCCCTAGCTTTATTGATTTATCCAAGTATGGATCTATAATACAGTTAAATCTCCCCCCATTATTATATTTTGATAATTATGCTCTGCGATTAAATCTATTATTTTCCTAAAAAATTGTGGGTTATCAAAATTAGGCGCGTAAATATTTATCGTAGTTAATGGTGTATTGTAAATTTCTCCCGTGACTATAACATATCTTCCCTCTTTATCAGATATAGATTTCTTTAATTTAAAAGGTATACCCTTCCGAATTATAATAGCCATGCCTCTTGCTTTAGAGGTGAATGAGGAGTAATAGGTTTGACCTATCCAATTTGCCCTTAATCTGATCTGAGTTTGTTGTTTCAGATGTGTCTCTTGTAGGAAAGCAATATCCATATTTACTGATTTTAATTGTGCCAGAATTTTACCCCTCTTAATTGGCTCATTCGCACCTCTGATGTTCCAACTACAGAAGGTGAGACCTCCGATATTTATTCGACTATTATCTTGCATTGGTTATTATTACCAGACTGTATGATTCATGTGATGCAGCCAAGTACCTCGGAATCCCGAATCCAGAGTTGTCCTTCATAATTTCTACAGTAGTTTTACATCTCCTGACACTATTAAACATAATTAAGGGAAAGAGAAAAACATAAAATAAAGTATACATAAAAATTATTGTCATACAACACATAATTGTGAATAAACAAAAAAAGTGAATGTAATTTATCAAAAAAGCGATAAATTACAAAAAAGCCACCTAAGGTAGCTAGGTTTGTTTTTAAATTGACCTCCGTCGATGAGATTATGCACTGGGCCTTATCCCCCTATTAGAATTTGACCCAACGTTAGTCGGTTCCCTCTAATTGTTACCAAAATTATCATATCAGGTTAAATAATCGCTGAACAGTTTAAAATAGAATAAAATAAAAGGGAAGGTAGAAGATTTGGATTAAAATAAAATAAATTATGGGTTAAAGTACCTCGTCAATAATTACACTTTTCATTTACCTGTATGTTAATTAATTCATAATTAGTATTTAGTATTTAAAATATATGTCTAACCTCTCCCATCCTTCCTGCTATATAGTTATTCGTGTTAGTATAGTACATTACGCCTTTAACGTTAGTTGAGTTTATTGCGCGTAAGTGGTTAATTAGTTAGTTAGTTATATGTATAAATAATAGGTCATATAGTGTGGAACAGATGCCTCATATCATGGCCATTTCAAAAGGAGACGGTCTCATAGTTCTCCGTGCTGAGGGGTTTGGTGACGAGCTTGCGACCTTGAGCTTCCATCTGTGCTTTCAGTTCAGAAGTTTAATTCGGCCTCTGTTATTGAACGACGCATTCTTGCCAGATAAGTCTGTCTGGTAACCGTCTGAAGCGTTCTAGTGTCTTAATTGAAACAGAAAAAACAAAGTTCCACAGATAAAATGTCTATTATTCTGTTCCTCCTTGAATTTTGTTTAAAATCACCTGGGCGTATTTGCAAGCAGAGTCCGGGTCCGTGAATGAGCGTTGCTTGCCATTAAATGTAATTAGCATTTTCGCTGGATAGATCACGCCATAACGAACTTCAGAATGTCCATATAAAATACTGCTTGCCCTTTTAAACTCGCGTCTTTTTGCCAAAATTTCCCGCGGATAATCCCTGTAGAATCTTATGATATTATCAGCAAATGTAAGATTTTCTCCATAGGTTATCTTCTTTAATAGAGTTTCCAAAGTTGAAATATCCAGAAACTTTACAATAATTTGCCTTGGTTTAGCATTATCATGTTTTTGGAAGCGACCCACTCGATAAGCCAGATCTATCTTTGGTTTTTCTGGAAGTTTGAAAACATCTTTAAGTAGATTAGTAATAAAATCACGCATTTGAAGGCCGTGTTCAGCACCCTCTTTAACTCCGACTATTCTCAAATTTTGCCTCCTTGACCTGGCCTCTAAATCTTGACATTTCTCATTCAGTTTATTCGTTAGCTCCCAATTCGTATCGTGTTGTTTTTTCAGATCTTGTATTTCTTGGCTCATCTGTTCCATTTCACCATCCATCTCTTCCATCAATTTTTCCGAGTCTGTTAATTGCTTCAGCAGGGTGTCATGTTTATTTTTATAATCTCTCTGCATACTTTCCAATTGCTTCGCAGTCCTGGACTCCAACTCTTTAAACTGCTGGTTCAGGGCTACATAAAGTTCTTTTACTTCGCCGCAGCTATTATCAATTTTCTTAGAAAGATTGCCCTCCATAGTGGAGAAGTTGTTCTGAATTGTAGAATTCATTTTGGCAAATTGCTTCTGAAGATCTTTAGTAATGTCTTTAAGAATATTAGCTCTTACCGTTTCTTCCCAGCTTTTCATTTCTTTCTCCTTTGTATCACTTCTCGCAGCCATATCGCTTGTAGGTTGTTGAGGTTCCAGCTCCTCTTCCAAACTTTCAAAAGTGAGTTCCGGGGTGGTTTCAAGCTCATCCAGGGCTTTTTGGAGCTGGAAACTGATTGAAGTCTTCTTGGGTCCTCTCTGACCTCTTCTCTTTCTCATCCAGATTTTACGATAAGATCGTTTTAAATCCCAAATCCACCGGTACCGTTTGATGGAGTCAGTACCCTCGACGTTCAGCAAACCTGATAAGATTTTTTAACTCGATCCTGGCATGGGAGTCGACTTTAAACACGATTTGTCTGGAGGAGAGCTCAGTGCAGCTGCCTTCACTGCTTCATAGCAGCCACCGGAAGTCAACATAACATAACATAATGGAAAACTAGCGATTCCTTGAATAATCATTGGCATAGTGTTGGACTTCCAGGACAAAAAGAGGTCAGAGAGAGTGTCGGAAAAGAAAATTAATTTGTGCCTTAATCACTTTACATCCACCTGAGAATGTCAACTCGGCCATCTGAAAGTTGCCTGGTAACTAAAAGAACAGCAATCCTTCCAGTATCTGGGATGGAACGTGGATTAGGTGCAGAAATTTGTTTGTGCAACTCCAAAAAATTGGTCGCAGTTGGAATAAAGCGATATTCCAGATCCCAACATGTTAGTATCATTGTGAAATTCAGCAACGTTCTGCAGTAGAATGTTTATTTGCCCTTGATCGTAAAATTAGAGAAAGCAAACCTAAGTGACATCAGTGGTAGTGCAATTTCTTATTTGTGTTCAGCATCATCTTCCCCACACTTTGAACACTTTGCCCACAAGTTCAAGGAAACTCCCACTCCCACCTTTAAGGTTGCTGCTACTGATCTCTTCCTCTGTCACAGTTTGCTGCTCTCTACTACTTTGGAGAGCTTGGCTAAACTCAAGGAAAGAAAACTTAATATCCTTTACCTTCAATCCACAGGAGCAGGATAAGTTAGCAATGTAGGTTTTCCTTAAATGCAGGCATTCATACAAATCAGGTTTGTTTTATTATTCCTTATGAAAACGTCCCTGGCAACGGGGCACTGAGTTGTAGCCCTTCAGCCCACCCCAAGCATGTGCACATAAACATGGCACTCTTCTTTACCAGCTGGTCAAGGTTTGTCTGATTCACCTGGGAGCAGTTAGTGTCATACAACATGGAAACAGGCCCGTGGGCATAACTTTCCCACGCCGACCAGTACTATTGCCCCATCTACACTAGTCCCATCTGTCAGTGTTAGGCCCATATCCCTCTAAACCTGTCCTATCCATGTACCTGCATAATGTTTCTTAAACATTGCAATAGTACCTGCCTCAACTGCCTCCTCCAGCAGCTCATTTCATACACCCACCACCATTTGAATTACATTTTATGAACCATTGCCCACCTGCCCAGCCAATTCCATCAACCATTGCCCACCTGCCCAACCAATTCCATCAACCATTGCCCACCTGCCCAACCAATATAGACCCTGCAGCAATATTTGACAACCACCATCACTATCTACTCCACTTTATTGTCATCTGCAAACTTACTAATCATGTACATTCTCATCCAAATCGTTGATATAGATGACAAACACCAATGTGCCCAGCACCAAACCTGAGGCACACCACTAGTCACAGGCCTCCAATACGAATAACAACTTTCCACCATCACCCCATGCTTCCTTCCATGAAGCCAATTTTCCATCATTCAGCAATCTTTCCTTGGATCCCATGCAATCTAACCTTCCAGAGCAGCCTACCATGCTGAACCTTGTCACATGCCTTGCTGAAATCCATATATATGTCTACAGCTCTGCCCTCATCAACCTTTTTGGTCACATCTTCAAATAACTCAATCAGATTCATGAGACATGGTCTCCCACATACAAAATGGTGCTGACTATCCTTAGTCGGCTCTTGTCCATCTAAATGCAGGTACAGGTTGAACACTATTTTTCCGGCACCCTCGGTTCCAGAGCCTATCTGGATTGTCCCCTTTTCTGGACCAACAGAGGTCATGTGATAATGAAACAACAATACACCCCTGGCCCAATAATGACACCACTCCCATATCTCTAAAGCACCGTGGAGTGCCAGAAGCTTAAATAAAACAAATGTAAAATGTACATCTGCACGTGTCCGGTGACACTGCTATAGTTGCAACTCATGTTCTAGTCCCTGGCAACAGATCATTTTTCGGGTCACCGCCGCCCCCCCCCCCCCCCCCCCCCCTCAACTGCCCCCTGCCGCCTCCTCCACCACCCCTCGTCTCCCCACCCCCTCCACATCCTCCTTCTCCCTCTGAGTCTCTGACATACTCCACCTTGGAAGCTAGATCAGGTGAGATGGAAGGGAGCCCCACAGCAACCAAGCATGTTCTGTAGTTGGGGCCACACTAAATAGAAACATTTCCCGTTAGAAAGGTGCTGCTAGTACTATGTATGTTCCTTTAAGAGCTGGTTATCAACGTTCTAATTCCTAGGCTAAAAGATTTTCAAATAAATCAATAGAATTGATTAGAACTGCGCTAAAATTAAAACAGTGGGGTGAAACTGGACAACCATACAGTGGGTAACTGAAATGAAGATTGTGATTTTTGTGTGTTTTTTTTATAAACAATATAAGGGTGACCCTCAATATATCACTTACAGTGTAATTCTTATGAAGATTGGTAAAGCAACTTCTGATCTACAATCTTCTCAGCTGGATTCAAAACTTCCAGCACTGAGTTGATGCAGATAGTGAGATCCAGATGGTAGCCACGATCCAATTGAAAACATTTATCTTGGGAATCCTGGTATATTCTTTATGATGACCTATTATCCATGGCCTGTTCTCTGCAGCAGTTACTGCAAGCTGAGAAAGCATTCTTTCATTGTTATTGGTAAAACACATCATATGGTTGGATTTCTTTCCTCTTAAACTCTTTCCGGTTTCACTGGCATTTTGGCTTTTGCTGTTGATTTTGTTCTTCATCAGCCAAGAGCGTGATAAATAGATTTTTTTTTAAAATAATCTCACCAACTTCTGCTTCTATGGAACATTTCTGTTCATATGCACTCAGGTATATCTATACTTGTACTCTCTTTAGCATGATGTTACTTAGATTACAGTATATTGTCACTCCTATTTGTGCTTTAAAATCACTTCACCCTTCTCTACTTTAAGTTTTGCCCGCTATGTGTCTGCCCATTTTGTTAATTGGCATCTGTCCTGCTGAAGCCATTGGCAAGCCTTGTTGGCTGTCCCTAATCAACCCATTCTTTGCCAAATGAGAGCAAACCTTATTCTGAAGAGTCCTCTCCAATAGCTCTACTTCCCTTCTAAAACAAAGGAACATCACTGACTACTCTACAGTCCTCTAGGACCTTGTCTGCAGTTAGGGAGAATGTGAAGATTTTCGCCAAGGATCTTACAATCTCTTACAAGGCTCTTGCATCTCGTAATAACGTGCGATAGATCCAATCAGGCCATGGAGATTTATCCACCATAATGCCCTTCAAGAGCCCCAACACACCTCCTTGATTTCAAAACCTACTTCTTGGTTTCAAACTGCCCTTGCACCCGCCTAAGTTATTTCTTACTTGCTTTATATTCCTCAAAGGTCCTGGCTGATTTTCTCTTCTTAAACATTCCATTCTCTCCCTTGATCTTTTTGAGCAAATTTACAACATCTTTGGTCATCCAAAGTTCACTTACCTTGCCATTATTACCCTCCCACTCCTGAACTAGCCTTTAAACAACTCCCATATATCAGACCCAATAACGACTGCTCTCAATTTACTGACCATAGCTTCTCTCTAATAACTAGAGCCAGGATTTTGCCATAAATGCTATGTGCCTTTTCATGCCTTTTTTGACATTTCACCAGGATAATGCCTTTTTCATGATCGAGTGCCTAAATCAGCCTTTTTTGCTGTTTTGCTAAAAGGTTGTGCTATTTTCTCTAGTTGTACCATGATTACAATGACGTTTTCTATGTTAACACGTTAAAATGAATAAATTATTATTAATGTGTAAAGAACTGCAGATGCTGGAAAAATAGAAGGTAGACAAAAAATGCTGGAGAAACTCAGCGGGTGAGGCAGCACCTATGGAGATAAGGAATAGGCGACATTTCAGGTCGAGACCCTTCTTCAGACTGATGTGAGGGGGGGTCGGGAAAAAGGAAGGAAGAGGCGGAGACAGTAGGACTCGAAGAAGGGCTGGGAAGGAGGAGGGAGAAGACAAGGGCTAAAATTAGAGAAGTCAATGTTGATACACTGGGGTGTGGACTACCCAAGCGAAATACCAAAGCTTGTCTCCTCACTACATATACTGCTGGCTCCAGTCGCAAATCTAAGTTTTCGAGTGATCTGTGCAAGGCATTCATTGATGCTGGAATTCCACTGTGGACATTGGAAAACAAATCTCTCAGAGGTTTTTTAGAGAAATACACAGAGGAACTTATACTAAGCGAGTCATCATTACGGAAAAATTATGTTGACAGCAACTTCAACATTGTTGTGCAGAAAATTAGAGATGAAGTTGCATGCAACAAAATATGGATCTCAATAGACGAGACAACGGATGCTGAGGGGAGATATTTAAGAAGGAACTGCAGATGCTGAAAATCGAAGGTAAACAAAAATGCTGGAGAATTCAGTGGTTGAGGCGGCATCTATGGAGTCTGAAGAAGGGTCTCGACCCGAAACGTCGCCTATTTCCTTTGCTCCATAGATGCTGCCTCACCCACTGAGTTTCTCCAGCATTTTTGTCTACCTGTGGGGAGATATGTTGCCAATGTGGTCATCTGTACCTTTGAAGCAGGTCAACCTTCAAAGGAGTTTTTGTTGACATCGGAAGTATTGGAGAAGTCAAACAGCTCAACTATTGCTCAGTTGTTTACATCTTTACTCACTGGCCAGAAGGTATAAAACACAAGGATGTTCTTCTGTTTGTGACTGATGCAGCTCCATACATGAAAAAAGCTGCTTGTGCTCTTAAAGTTTTACTACCCAAAATGTTGCATTTGACAGGCTTAGCTCAAGGACTTCATAGAATTGTCAAGCACATACATAGCTTGTTTCCAAATGGCGATCGCCTAGTTTCCAATGTCAAGAAAATCTTCCTCAAAGCACCGTCACATGTGCAATTGTTCAAGGAAATAGCACGCGAGATTCCGCTACCTCATCAGCCCGTATTGACTAGGTGGGGTACATGGCTCTCTGCTGTACTATGCTGCAAATTTTGAAAAGTTAAAATAAATCGTCAACTGTTTTAAAGAAGAAGAATTTGCTCCAGTCAGGATCGTCAGTGAAATCATGCAGGAAAAGTCCCTCCATCTCGATCTTGTGTTTATTGCTTCCAATATTGCAAATTTCCCACAAGCTATCACCACCCTTGAGAAACGTGGTGAAACATTAGTGAATAACTTGCAGGTTTTCAACAAAGTATCTGACGATATTCGTAAAGTTCCTGGCGATGTAGCAAAAGATATACAAGGAAATGTGAGAGTGATTTTAGCTTACAAAGATCTTGAAGAAATACAAAACATAGCTAAAGTTCTCAAAGGTAGTTGTTATGCACAAGATATCGACATGAATATAGAGTCTGTAGCTTGTTTTGGGTATGCATTAGTGACCTAGGCTGAGGTAAAAAGAAGTGTTTCACAACTGAAGCATATTCTCTTTGACACACGACATAGATAATTGAATCAGATAATTTGAAATAAATGCAAGTACTTATGTGCAACCAGGCAACTTTGGTAATTTAATGTAGTATACCTTTATATTATCATTTTTAACCATATTTTGGTAGTGGAAATACATGCCTTTCTATGCCTTTTTTGGTCAATAAATGCCTTTTTCGTGCCTTTTTTTATGATTTTTATTATGCCTTTTTGCCTGCCTATTTCAGAGGGGTTTTTTGCCTAAGCATCCTGGCTTTACTAATAACATTGTAATCTGTCTTACTCCAATCTAGTGTATCCCCCCAAAGCCCAACTTACCCCTATTCAAAACAATCTTAAAACTTAGGGAGTTATGATCACTATTCGCCAAATTCTCTCCTATTGAAACACCAGTCACCTAGCCAGGCTCATTGCCCAACAAGATCTACTATGGTCCCTCCTCGAGTTGAACCCTTCTTTTCCACAAACCCTGCTCCTAGCTTCTTCTTCACCAACACACTACTGATCTCTAGCTCCTCACCGCCCCCACTGTTCCTATCTGCCCACCCCATACCCCCCCCCCCCCATTTGGTCCCACACTCCACCTTCTCATCAGACCCATCATCCTAAACAGTCTAAACAAGAGCAATGGGTGGATCAAGCATTTCCATTCCTACTCCATTCCACTACTCCTGCTTAGAATGTTGTTTCATCTTTCTCACTTTCACTTGAGGGGAAGGGTCTTGATCCAAAATGCAACCATCTATTTCCCTCCAGAGATGCTGCCTGACCCACTGAGTTTCTCCTGTAAATTATTTTTCGCTCAATAATTATCCTTTGTTTTTTCTAAGTGACATTTTCATATAGAATTAATATCTCTTAATTTTCCACCACCACCAGTATTATGCTGACTGCAGTGATGACCTTCTTTATGTTGCAATCATTGAGTCTTTGTATCAAAGGAAGAATTTGTGTTTGCGGTTAGGACCTTCACAATGTTCACCCTTCATCAAAAACCGAGGAAACATTCTATCTGAATCTTTATTTTGCACACTACTAGCATTCTAAATAGCTCCCATATTTATATCTTCTCAGATTTCACTCGACTTCCACTCCATCCTTTCCTTCCGATTAACCCTTTCTTTAAAGAACACAGTTGTGAAGTACTCCTTGATCATTACCTCAGCCATGTCCTCTGCCTCTGCTTTGATTCTTAATTAATGTCACCTTTGACCATCCTTTAAGTATTAATAATATAAATTATTGAACTATTATCATGCATGTTTTTTATATCCATCCAAGGGAACAGGAAAGATTAGAGCTTTTGTGGGTATGGGGAACTAAACGATGGGGGGGTGAGGCCAGGGGAAGATCAGCCATAATCATAGTGAATGGCAGGACAAGCAGTCCATTCCTATTCCTATTTTGTTGTGTTTGTTTGTATTTGCTGAATTTTCATTTTCAAAGTGGTCTATTGCGTTTATGCAAACATATCTGTAAGAAATAGAAGCAGAAGGAAGGTATTCCACCCCCTGTGCTTACTTTGCCATTCAGTGGCCATGGTTGCTCTTTTACCTCAGCACGTTTTTCCTGCACTGACAATCTATCAATCAATGGTGACGTTCCCTCCCAGTGTAATTCTTTGCACTGGTGTGGCTCATGATTACCATTAAATAACATAATGTAGATTTTAAAAATAAACTTTATTCTTAATTTAATTGAGCAAAAAAAAATGGAAAGTGAAGAGTATAAAAGTTGGCATACAGATGGTAGTGAAATATTGAAAGTGACTTCCTGAAGATGCTTAACTGTGAATGCAACTGGACTGGAAGATGCACTATATTTGTCACTGCCTGACAACGCTTTGGCAACATGAATACCTTCTGGGGGATGAATATTAATGCTCCTTTTTGTTGCATTCTCTGTATTGATAGGAATGACTTTTAGTCTTTTTGACAGGATTGTCACACCCGTCAGATTCAAACAGACAACAGATCAAGCTCATCAATTGAGTTTCTGACAAAACCGTTTCACTTCAATGTCAGTTACCTTTATATTGAGCATTTAATTTTGGAGAAGATCCGGAGGAATTTCATGAATATGCCATGAAAAAACTAGACACCAAGACACAGACGGAGAAATTAAGACAAAAGATAGACACAAAAAGCTGGAGTAACTCAGCGGGTCAGACAGCATCTCTGGAGAAAAGGAATAGGTGACGTTTCGGGTCGAGACCCTTCATCAGAAATTAAGACAGGTGATTGTTAAATTATAGTCTTTAAGTAGGAGAGTGAGAGGTTTTATCGCAGGTATTTATACATCTGATGCCCAGGCAGCTGATGTAGACTCTGGAAATGTAATGATGGGAAGGGTCAGAGTACCCCAAGCCTGAGTTCTTGGTAGTTGATGAGCTGAAGGTAGGACTTGGGGAATAGTGAGTTCTGAAGGGGTTTTATTATCGAGAAGAGAATTTTAAATGTGATTCATTGAGGCACAGGCAGCACACAAAGGTTGACAAGGTCAGGGAGAGCAGGGGTGGATATAGACTCATTTCAGTGATGGCTGGTGGAACTGAG
This sequence comes from Amblyraja radiata, assembly GCF_010909765.2. Classification (NCBI taxonomy): domain Eukaryota; kingdom Metazoa; phylum Chordata; class Chondrichthyes; order Rajiformes; family Rajidae; genus Amblyraja; species Amblyraja radiata. The sequence goes on along the minus strand of NC_045958.1, from coordinate 63,148,546 downwards.
TTGAGAGTTGGTGAAGGTAGACACAAAATGTTGGAGTAACTCAGTGGGACAGGCAGCATCTCTGGAAAGAAGGAATGGATGACATTTCGGGCGGAAACCCTTCTTCAGACACAGGTTTGTTGATTCTCCGGCTTCTAAAATCAATAATTAATTTCTCGTTTTTACTGACATTTAGAGCAAGGTTGTTTTTCTGGCACCATTTGGCCAGCCATTAGTAGGGACAGAATAGGGGGGGTGGGGGCAACATGGAAAGAGAATCATTTTAGAATTATGGGCAAGGCTAGTTTTAGGCAGCAGAAAATATGGTACTGCCTCCTGTCTGGGCTGGGCATAAAATGTCCCATAACACAGCTCTGTGCACTAATACAGTTATTATTTGTCCATTAATAAAGATGGTCTACTCAAAAGTAAAACATTGCAGATGCTAGAAATCTGAAAAAACAAGTAAAGTAATGGAAATACTCAGTTGGTCAACCTTCACCATTTGCTGGCTGCCCTACCACAACTTCATTTCACTACACTTTATTGTGTATGTGATAAATGAATCTGATTGATTGATTGATTGATTGATTGATTGATTGATTGATTGATTGATTGATTGATTGATTGATTGAGAAAAACAGAACAGATATTGTGCATTAATAACCTGATGAAATGGTTAATAGAGTTAATATTGTATATTAATGACCTGATGAAAAGTCAGAGATCTGAAATATTAACTCTGTTTAGATTCTGCAGAGTATTTCCAAAACAATTTGGCCATTTATTATTGTGCTGTTCCTGTTATCATTCCTTATTATAAGTTTGTTCCTGTTTCCCCATATGACAGCAGAAGTAACTCATCAAGCATGAGCCGTGAAGTGTTTTCTAATGTCCTGGCATCATAAAAGGCTGTATCTAAATTAGTTTCTCTCCATTTAATGAGTTGCACCACTCTGTCATATGTTTGGGACTAATGAATGCATTGCTTCTTTGATTATTATTCACTTGCTCATTTGCTTTTTTGTATAGGTTGTTAAAATGATGATTGTGGTGGTTTTCACCTTCACCGTTTGCTGGCTGCCCTACCACGTCTTCTTTCTCGTCACCAAGCAGTATCCAGAAGTAAGCAACTGGAAGCCCATACAACAAATTTTCTTGGCTGTGTTTCTACTGGCAATGAGTTCCAACATGCACAACCCTATCATATACTGCTGCTTGAACAGCCGGTAAGTCAAACCTTCTAGGTTGAAGCTGTCTTTCTCCTCAGCATTTCAATTGATTGACTGGGTATCAAGGATTACTCAAAACATTACAACGGTGACTAAAGGTGTGAGTCCAGGATTGGTGCTGTTTGTGGTTTATATTAATGATCTGGATGAGAATGTACAAGGCATAATTAGTAAGTTTGCAGATGACATTAAAGTAGGTGGTATTGTAGATGGTGAAAATGGTTATCAAAAGTTACATCATGTGGTTGAGGAATGGTTAATAGAGTTTAATGCAGATAAGTGCAAAGTTTTGCATTTTGGGAAGTCAAACCCGGGCAACACATTTGCAGTGAATGACAGGGATCTAGGGAATGATGTAGAGCAGAGAGATTGAAAAGTGTAGGTACATAGTTCCCTGAAAGTAGTATCACAGTTAGATAGGATAGTAAAGGAGGCTTATGGTACATTGGCCTTCATTCGTCAAGGTATTGAAGTTGTGATGTTATGTTACAATTGAATAACACGTTGGTGGCGCCGTATTTGAAGTATTGTGTTCAGTTTTGGTCACCCTGCTATAGGAAGGATATTGGATAGAGTGCAGAGAGTATTTACAAGGATGTTGCCAGGACTCAAAGTATTGAGCTATGGGGAGAAATTGGGCAGGCCAGGACTTTATTCCTTGGAGCACAGGAAGCTGAGGGGTGATCTTATAAATGTGTATAAAATTATGAGGGGAATAGATAGGGTGAATGTACAGAGCCTTTTACCCAGAGTTGGGGAATCAAGAACCAGGGGACATATGTTTATGGTAAGGGGGGAAAGATTTAATAGTAACCCGATGGACAACTTTTCCACAGAGGACGGTGGGTATGTGGAATGAGCTGCCAGAGGAGATAGTTAAGGCAGGTACTATAATAACATTTAAAATACATTTGGATAAGATGAAGCAAATATGGGCAGGTGGGGCGAGTACAGATGGGCCATCTTGGTCAGCATGGACATGTTGGGCCAAAGGGCCTGTTTCCATGTGGCATGACATGGTGTACAAGACAAAAGGGCTGGAAATAGATACTCTCACACATTTATGTTTTAGGATGAGCTCTTGAATTGCCTCCTCACAGATAGCCAAGGATGAAGTGCTAGTAAATGTGATCAGTATAGATAGGCATTTGATCGTTAGCATGGACATGGTGGGCTGAGGTCCTTTATGATTCTATGGCTTTATGAATCTAAGAGCAAGGAAGTCATAATGCATCTTTTGAAACTTTGGGTTAGATACAAGTGGAGCATTGTCTGAAGTTCCAGGCATCAAGAGTCATCAAGTTCCAGACATCAAGTGGAGTATTTTCCATCACACTCTTGAATTGTGTCCTGCAGATGGTCAAAAGGCTTTGAGCATAGGAGGTGAGTCGTTGAGCTCCGAGCTCTTGTTGAGCTTAAGAACTTAAATCACTGGTCCACTTGAGTCTCTGGTGGTGACCATCCAGGATTTTCTGTTTGGAGACCCAACAATGTACTTGATTGTCAAGGATTAACAGTGGGATTCTCTGTTGAAAATGGTCATTGCCTGACATTTTTGTGCCATGAATGTTACTTGTCACTTATCCGCCCATATCTGACCATGCAGACATGAACGGCTTCATTCACGGTGTGGCTGCAAATGGATTTAAACTTTCTCTAATCATCGGTGGATATCTCCTTGACATAGTTAATAATGGTCTTTCAGAAGCAGATGAAGATGGCTGGGCATAGGATGCTGCCCTTAGCAAGCTTAGTAATGATTTTTTGGGTTGGGATGATTGACCTTCAACAATCATAATCATCTTACTGTGAGTGTGTTATGACTCCAACCGCTGAAGTGCTTCAGGTTTACCAGAATAAACCTGGTGCCAAAAGAAAAAAACGCAACATGAGAAATTACTTTTTTCACACAAGTGGTTAGGTCTTGAATGTCTGCCAAGGGTATAGTGGTGATCAAAAGGTAACTGGTAAGTACTTGAAATGACAGAATTTATAGGGCAAAGCGGAGATGTCAGGAGAGATCACTTGCATCGAGCACTTGACGGGGCACATGGTTTCCTCTCAAGCTGTAATCGTTGCTGATTCGAAATTTCCACATTGCAGTCTGAGATTCACAGAGTTGTCAGGGTGAGAGGTGGATGGGGTGGTATCGAATTCTCTGTGGAGGGGATTGGAGCATGAGGGAGGTGGGGGGGGAGAGGAAGACAATGGGGACCAGGCGTTGGGGGACCACCGTGAAAAACAATGGAGGACCCAGCATGAGGGGACCGCCGTGAGGGACGGGAGGAGAACAAAGGGGGACCCGGTTTTTGGGGGGGGGGGGCACTTTAGTTTTAGAATCCTCTGCCCAGGGGATAAGTCTGTGTTTGTTCATTTGTTCCGGTTTGTTCCTGTGAAGGCGCCGTGCACACGGTAGCCAGCCAATAGTCGCTTGTCTTTTTTTTTCACTTTTAATTTCAGGTTTTTGTGTACCTTGTTGTATGTTGTGACTGTTAGCAGACCAATTTTCCTCCGGGGATGAATAAACTTTATCGTATCGTACAAAAGTATATAAAATTATAAGAGGTATGGATAAGAGTAGAGATTCAGAACCTTTTTCCCAGGATTAAAATATCAAATTGATACAAATACATCGATAGATGTATGCCTCTAATATCAAATACTAGAGGCATAACTTTAAGGTGGGAGATGCAAAAGTTTAAAGGTGATCTGCGGAGCAAGTTTTTTACACAGAGGGTGGTGAGTGCCTGGAACGCACTGTTGGGGGTGGTAATGGATACAGATACGATTGGGGCAGTTAATAGACTTTTGGATATGCACAAAGACATGCAGGGAATGGAGACATGTGAATTATGTATAGGCAGATACGAGTTGGCGTTGGTATCGTGTTCGGCATATGCATTGAAAGAGGCCGCAAGAGTTGTTCTGTGCTAATCTATCTTTGTTAAACTAAACATCAACACTTCAGCAGTATGCTGCAATCACATTAGGATACATTACGATTAGCGGCAAGGATTGGATTTTTTTTTTTAAATCAAAGAAAATATCAGTATGGAGCCTTTAAGACCAATTATCTTACCAATTCTGTGAATGTCCCATGGCTGCAATCAAAATGGCCAAAATTGGTCCCCTCCTGTTTGTAGACTCAGTACATTCTTTCATGAGGGTCCATCCAGCAGATGAAAGGCAGAGAGAGAAAGCGGAAGGTGTCGTGTTTTGACTGAAGCAGCAGCCATCCTCATTCAAGTTACACTCATTGACCTTTCAAGTAAAACTGAAGCTGACAGTGTAAGTCTGCAAATAACAGAAGAAGTTGAGAGAAAGAGCATTCACAAGTGGCTTGAATGCTCTTTGGTGAGAGAAGAAATGGCAACTGAAGCATAAGCTTGGTTCATCGGCAGTCACAGAGAGAAGAGTGAAGTTTGTGAATCATTCAAATTTTATGGGGGGGAGAGAGGGAATTGTTTTCAAAGCCAATAATATTTTTGTACTGGAAGACAATACTGAGAAAGTGAAAGCATTGAATGCTGCCGTGTGAGAACATGAAAAGCAATATTACTCATGAAAATTGGTGCTTTTAGAGTTGGATAGGGCAAGCATCCATTGTCATGAAACAATTGTTGTCAAATACCAGAATGCAGCAGCATCCGCTGCTCACAATTCACAAGTAATTGAAGATGAAAGGATTGTTCTATCCATCATTTAATTGGATGAAGTTATTGCATAATCAATATGTTAGGTGCCTGACTATTTGAAGAGAGTGGATGGTCAAGAGTGGTGCTCATGGGTTCAGCTGGGTGTTGTCAACATGGCTTTGTGAAATAGTGCCATATAGATTATAAACCAGGGTAGGTCAAGGAAATAAAATATTTGTGGACATTAAATAATTGAAAAAATTACATTTGTGGCAACTTTCATTGATTTACAATATTCCAGTGGTCCAAAGTCTTCCTCCACTTCAGGAAACCAAAATTAGAAAGAACGCTATTGCAAGTCATTCCCTGGCTAAGACTAGGCAGTTAAGAGTGGGGAACCAGGTGAGTACAATCCTTGTAGGTCTCAACCCTTGCATAATGGCGTGGAGATGAGTCCTGAGGTGTAGCCAGGGCGAGAAAAACCAACGGGTTTGATGGGAACTGTGGTACGAAAGTTAAGGGCTTGAGCAGATCAGTAGCTGCAGAAATAGTATCAGTGAACTGAGTCTTACTTTCAAGTGCAGACACCAAATCAGATTCAGAAATGGGATTATGTATCCAAAGTTGTTAGATGTGTGAGATAGATTTAATTAACAGTCTAATGGTTCATGAACTTTTTATATGGTGTTCAGAAAGAGATCAAAACAGGATTGGAATGAGACCTATAAAGTTAAAGACCTATAAAGATGTTAAATTATTGTTAAAGAGATAGAACATAGAGCGTGAACAGTTCAGCACGGGAACAGGCCCAAGGGCCTGTGGCGACTTCAGGCCCACGTGATTTTTAGGTACAGCTTGTTCCCGTTGCCCAGTAACAAGCAGCGCCACGTGAGGGTCGAGAGCTGAGATTCAAACTCCGAGGTCAGAGGGTATAACAGTCTTTTTTGTACAAGGGGAGTTTGAGAGATTTTTATTAAATGAGGCACAAGGTGTTTGGCAAAGCTTGGTGTCACTTGTCCTTTACTTTCGGTCGTGAGATTTAGTGGATTCTACAACTGGTGACCTCGTGGCTACACGCAACTTCAATTTACTTACGAAATGTACAACGATAGAAGTGAAGTAAAACTTGACGTCCCAATGTTTTTTACGACCAACGCAGGAGTGTGGTTTTTGATACTAGAAGCTCGATTTCACTCCCTCAATGTCGCAAGCCAATGAAAAAAAATGTTGTGCCTAGCAGCTCGTCTTCCAGAGCAGATCGCATTCTACAAATATCAACACCCGAGGAAATGATGAGGCCCAGCAGTAGAGGCGACTACTGCCCGTGGGCAAACTAGCCACCGCATTTTTCTCATCGACCACCTTTCGGGTATGCAATATCTTATTGACTCTGGCGCTGAGTGATCGGTTGTTCCTCCCAGTTCCCCAGAGTGTTTACACCCTAACCCCGGATGTGTTCTCACTGCCACAAACAATTCTAGCATAAGGACATTCGGTCAGAAATCGGTCACACTCGACTTCGGTCTGCAGAAAAGGTTTTGCTGGATTTTCAGTCCCTGACGTATCAAAGCCTATTATCGTAGCGGATTTTCTTTCACACTTTTCTTTGCTGGTGGATTTAAGAAATTGCCGCTTGAATGATTGCTGAATTCATGCACAGATGAACTGCATCTGCCATCCGGCAATGACCATCTCTCACCTTGCCAGCCTCCAACCCAGCACTGGCCCATATCAGGAATTACTGAAACAAATTCTGCGACTAATATCTCCGTCTTACCGGCACAATAATATCAAACACTCTGTCACAGGTTACCCGTGGATCGCCCCAAGGTGGCAAAGGCGGAATTTGAAAATATGTTTGAGCTCGGGATTGGCGACTCTGCGGCGACTATCGTGCACTAAACAATGCCGCTATTCCAGATCAATACAGCATTCCACATTTGCAGGATTTCTCTTCAAGTCTACAGGGTAAGCGGGTGTTCACAAGCATTGATCTCGTGCACGCCTATTATCAAATTCCGGTTGAGCCTGCCGATATTCCCATGACAGCCGTGGTCACTCCGTTCAGGACGTTCGAATTTCTACGGATACCGTTTGGTTTACGGTACGCAGCACAATCGTTTCAGCGTTTCATGGACCACGTACTCTCCGGCCTCGATTTTGTCTCCACATACATCAACGAAGTGTTGGTAGCGAGCTCCAGTGAGGAAGAACACAAGGAACACCTAGGATTACTGTTCCGGCGTCTCGACAAATATGGTATTGTCATTAACATGAACAAATGCGTGTTTGGCGCTCACGAACTCACTTTCCTCGAGCATCGCGTGACGGGGAACGGCATCCTGCCCAGCGAATCAAAGATGCGGGAAATCTGAAATGACCCAATGCCAAATTAGTTAAACCAATTACGGCGATTTTTGGGGATGATAAATTTCTACTGCCGCTTTCTACCGAATGCCGCAAGTTCCCTATTATCCTTGACCAACTTACTCAAAGGTTCGGACAAATCATCTTCAAATAAATCGTTGAGTTTTCCCGAGGATGCAGTGCAAGCCTTCAACACCCCTAAGAGGACTCTCGCCAACGCAATTATGCGGGTCCATCAGAGGCCCAATGCCTTATTTTCATTCACCACGTGGGAGTCGTCGTGGAGCAGCGAGTGAACGGCAGGTGGGAGCCTCTGGCATTCTTTTCGGAAAAATTATCACGCACTCGGGTGCGGTACAGTACGTTCGGGCGAGAACTTATGGCTATGTACCTCGCCGTCAAGCATTTCCGCCATCTGTTGGAAGGCTGTACCTTCGCTATTTATATGGATCACCAACCGCTCACATACACTGCTCGTACAAGGATGAGGAACTATTCACCACAGGAAATCCACCACGTATTTTGTTTAGCAATTCTCCAGTGATATCAGACATATTCAAGATGAAGCAAATCAGGTTGCCGATGCCCTATCAAGACTGGAGGTGGATGCTCCGAATGCGGCCACATTCATCGATTTTTATGCCATGGCTCGCTTGCAGCATACTGATCCCAAACTTATCCATTACCAACGGACGCATACAGCCCTAAAATTGGAAGATGTACCGATCGGTGACACGAGAGAAACCATAATTTGTGACAATTCCACTGGCAAATCTAGGCCGTTTGTGCCTAGGAGGATGCATTGAGAAGTTTTCAGGGCGCTGCATAATTGATCACATCCGGGCAAGAAGGCTACGATAAACAGTGTTTCATCTGGCCTTTCATCAAGTGGGACGTTGGATTGTGGGCAAAGACTTGTCTACCGTGTCAACAATCCAAGATCTCCAGGCACACTGGGACCCCATTCGGCGAGTTTCCTGGACGGAACACCCGTTTCGAGCACGTGCACCTGGACTTGGTTGGCCCACTCCCACCGTCAAGAAACGACACATATCCGCTCACTTGTGAAGACCGGTTCACAAGATGGCAAGATGCTATCCCAGTCATCAACATTTCAGCAGAGACAATAGCCTGCGCCTATGTTGACTGATGGATTTCGGTCTTTGTGGTCCGAAGTACGATCAAAACATACCGAAGACTACAATTCAAGTCTGCGCTGTTTCAAACACTAGCCGACCTTTTGTGCACAAACCGGATTCGAACGACGGTGTATCATCCACAAGCGAACGGCCTGATTGAACGGTTTCAACGCCAGTTGAAAGCCGCTCTGGCAACCGGAGGAGACTCGTTGAACAGGACTGAACGGTTGCCTCTGGTTCTGCTTTGCATTCGTACGGCGGTGAAAGCAGACCTAGTATGTTCGTCGGTGGAAATAGTTTATGGCACAACTCTGAAGCTGCCCGACTAATTTGTCAAACCAATTCCCACGGATAGATCCTATGACCCAGACAGATATGTCAATCAATTACAGCGAACTATGCAGCTACTTCAGGCCGACACTGACGCGGCAAACGCCTGCAATGGTCTACATGCCTGCTGATCTCCAAAGCTGCACACATGTTTTAGTCTGACACGACGTTGTCTGTCAACCTCTCCAGCAAGCATACAATGGCCCGTACCAAGTCATCCAACGCCTACCCAAGAGTTTCGTAATCAACCGGAATGGAAAAATGGACACTGTATCCGTTGACCGGTTAAAGCCAGCACATGTCGAGAACCAACCAACAACCTTACTCATTGAGCGGGCGAAGTCACAGGACATGAACACTTCCCGTCAAAGACCTCCAACACTGCAGTAACAAACGAGATCAGGCTGTAAAATCAATCTGCCAGACCGGTACGGGGCAGGACAAAGCCAGGCAGTCGCCACCTTTTGACTCGGTGACTAAGAGGGGAACTGTGGCGACTTCAGGCCCACGTGGTGTTTAGGTACAGCTTGTTCCCGTTGCCTAGGAACGAGCAGCGTCACGTGAGGGTCGAGAGCTGAGATTCAAACTCCAAGATCAGAGGGTATTACAGTGTTTTCTGTACAAGGGGAGTTTAAAGAGATTTTTATTAAACAAGGCACAAGGTGTTTAGCAAAGCTTGGTGTCGCTTGCCCTTTACTTTCGGTCGTGAGATTTAGTGGATTCTACAGGCCCATGATACCTGTGCCAAACTTGATGCCAATTTAAACTAATCCTTTCTGCCTGCACATGATCCACATCCCATCATTCCCTGCACATTCAAAGCCTCTTTAACATCATTGTCATATCTGTTTCCACCACCCACTCTTGACAGTGTTTTCTTGTCACCTACAAATGTCTTTTTTTTTTTTTAACTCGCCATCTCCTTTCTTAAAGTTATACCCTCTAATATAAATTCCTATCAGGCCCCCCTTCAGCCGCCATGCTCCAGAGAAAACAATCCTAGTTTGTCTAAATTTTCCTTATCGCTAATACCATCTAATCTAATTCAGGCAGCGTATTTGTAAAACTCTTCTGTGACTTCGCCAACGCCTCCACAGCCTGCCTGTCTGTTTTGTGGCAACCAGAACAACACACAATGCTCTAAATGTGGTCTAATGTGCAACATGACTTCCTGACCTTTATAGTCAATGCCTGGACTGTCAAAGGCAAGCATAACATATGCCTTCTTTACCACACTGTGTGTTGCTACTTTCAGGCATTATGGACTTCAACCCAAAATCCCTCTGTACATCAGTGTTGTTAAGGACTCTGCCATAGATTCCTCTTACATTTGAGCTCCCAAAGTTCAACATCACACACTTGCCTGGATTTTACCCTACCTGCCATTTCTCCTACTATACACTATATGTAGTTATATATGCTGTTGTATCATTTGACAGCTTTCTTCACTTCCCATAACTCTACCATTTTTTGCATCTTCTGCAATATGTCACTCTATATGCTACGATCGCATTGGGTCATTGGGTCATACAGAATCCGCTCCTCCTTGCCTTATTAATTCACATTTTCATTATTAATATTACTTTTTCGCTGTTTAGGTCCTTAGCTGGCTCTCAAACACTTCCTTTTCACTAAATAATAGTTCAAATTCTCTTTGACATGGTTTTGACATTCTTTGCAAAATTTACATTATTTTCTTCTTGGAGCTCTAATTATTGTGTCACTTTTTAATTCTTTATTTGCCTCATTTCAGGAAATGTGCTAGTTTTTGCCATTTTATATGCTTGATTTTAGTTGATGTTGAACATTAGTCACCAATGGCTGTTTTTTATATCAAGCAATGTTCTTGTCCCTTTGGGGTTCAAAGTGATTTTGCATCATATTACGTTATTTTTTTGAACACCACTCGCAACCAACTACACCATCATTTTACCGATTAACAGATTTGCCGAGTTTACCGTGAACAGTCTCTGTCTCATCGCATCAGTCAATCTTGGCCAAATCCAGAGCCATTGTATTTATAAATCACTCAGATCGTGGGAGTGAAAGTCACATATCTACCTTTGTGCAGACACAGAGTTAAAACGTTCCAAGCAGTGAAAGCATCGAATTACAAAACAGATGACCTTATACTTATCTACACAGACATCTACAGTATTTACTAGAGAATTTCCATTTAATGGTTAATAATTTATGCAAATGGATAATAAGAATTCTCTAATGTTGACCTGAGTTGGCTGACAAAAGGTCATCTATTTGGACCTCGATAGAATAGAAAAATGTGCTTCCAAAGCAATGAAAGCAAGAAGCTGTGAAGGTCCAAAGAGGCTTGTAGGAAGGCACAGAAAATAAGTAAAAAGGCTAATGGAATTTTGATCTATATATAGCCTCTCCTGTCACAGAACCACATAGAGAAGTTTATTTCCTTATCCTCAGTTCTCCTGTTGACCCAACAAATTGTGGCTGCAATTTCTTGCTTCTTGATAAAAGTACTGTGTTCGTTCTGGATTTTATCCCCTTCTCTACCTGCACCCAAATAGTGTAGCAACTTGTATCCCTTCCGTCTGGACTTATGAAACCTCAGTGGGAGAGACAACTGTCTGTTTGAAAGGTACTAAAAGAGTCATCTGCACAAATAGCTGCATTATTTTGTAGATGTTACACACTGTAGTCATAGTGCAAGAATGATGGAGTAAATAAACATTAAGAGTAATGTTCGGAACTCCCAAACACTCAGTGGACTGCTTATTCCATCATGTAATGTTCCTGAAAGTTGATGGCCTGCTTTGTGCTCATCCAGACAATTGCAGAATATTCCATTACATCCCAATTTAAACTTGATGACAGTGAAAAGGCTTTAATATCATCAGGCGATGAGACACACACCACAGGACATCCAGCTTCTCTCCTACTGCACCCAAGCTATTTACATAACTCAAGAAGACACGGAGTGCTGGAGTAGCTCGACGGGTCACCCAGCATCTTAGGAGAACATGGATTGGCAACATTTTGGGTCGGCACACTCTTCAGACTGATTGTAAGTGTGTGGGGGGGGAGAGAGAAAGTTGGAATGTGAAGCAGCAGAACAAACCTTGCAAATTATAGCCTGATACAGGTGAGGAGGGTTATTTGATAGACAGATGATTGAACAAAGGTTAGAGATGAAAATAACGAAGATGTGATACAAAAGGATTGAAGAGTTACAAATTGTGAAGCTGGAAGAAGAAATACAAGGGATGGGGAGATTAGTCCAGGTGTGGCCCAGGGAAGGGGGATGGTGGGTTATGTGGGGGAAGAAGAGAAGGGGAAGGTTATGCAGTTACTTAAAATTGGAGAATTCAATGTTCATACCATTGGGTTGTAAGCTACCTGAGCAGAATATGTATTGTTCCTCTAGTTTGCGTGTGGTCTCACTCTGGCAATGGAGGAGGTCCAAGACAGAAAGGTTAGTATAGGAAGAAGAAGAGGAATTAAAATGGATAGCAACTGGGAGATCCTGCAGGCCTTGGCGGACCAAGAGTAAGTGTTCGATGAAATGGTCGCCGAGCCTACACTTGGTCTCACTGACGTACAGGAGGCCAAATCGGGAACAGTGGATGCAGTAGATGGGGGTGTGACGAGGTGCCCGTCAGACTCTATCTCACCTGGAAGGACTGCTGGGACCCTGAATTGAGGTGAGGGATCAGGTACAGTGACAAGTGTCACACCTTTTGTGGTTGCAGTCGAAAATAGTTAGAGAGGGGGTGTTTTGGGTGGGAAGGGATGAATGAATCAAGGGAGTGGTCTCTGTGGAAGATGGAAAGGGGTGGGGATGGGAAGATGTGATTGGTAGTGGGATTACGGTAGAGGTGATGGAAATGTCAGAGAATAATGTATTACATTCAATGGCTGGTGGGGTGAAAAGTGAGGACCAGGGGAACTCTTACCTCTGTTGCATCTGGGGGAGAGGGAAAGCAGAGCAGATCAAGGAGATGCAGGTGAGGTGTTCATATAAGACAGGAGGGGGGAATACCATGTTTACTAAAGGATTGCAATACCTAATCTTGGGAGCAGATACAGCGAAGTTAGAGAAATTGAGAGTACATGACGGGACCAGTAAAGATTCTGATCAGTGCTGACACTGGGTCTCAGGATGTTAAGTGTATGAAGGAACTGCAGATGCTGGTTTAAACCAAAGATAGACACAAAATGCTGGAGTAACTCAGCGGGACAGGCAGCATCTCTGGAGAGAAGGAATGGGCGACGATTCAGGTCGAGACCTTTCTTCAGACTGACGTCTGGGGGGGGAGGGAGATAGATAGATAAGGAAGTGTGACAGTGGGAAACGTTGATTCTGCTGTGGGGATTTTCGTGTTAAATTCTATCGTGTATTGTGTTCTTTTTATTCATATGGCTGTAATGGTAACTCAAATCTCACTATACCTATTGGTGCATGTAATAATAAATGTCTCTTGCACTCTTGAAGGTGCAAAGGGAATGGAGATCAAGTAAAATGCAAAATAGATCATTGCTAGCTGGGAGAAGGTAACGACAAAGAAAACAGAGATAAAATGTAGTTGGAGATAGTAAGACTGGTCAGAGAACTGGGAAGTTCTCAGGATGTTAATGTCAGCCAATGTCGCGGATTAGTGGCTAGATCTTGTTGGAGATTGTTATTGCATGGCACCTCTGTGGTCAATGCTACTATCCACTTATCAGTCCAGCGCATCAGTCCAGTTGTCTTGGTCTTGCTGCATGTAAGCATTGGGTTGATTCATTTGCTGATGAACTGCAAGTTGAGCACTGATCAATTGTCAGCAGACATTCCCTCTTCTATAATAATAATAATGGAAGGAAGTCATTCATGAAGCAGCTGAAGATGGTTAAGCAGGAACGTTGCCTTGAGGAACACTTGAGTGCTGTCTTTGATCTTGGACATCCCAGATGCAACAACCATCTTCCATTGTGGAAGATATGACTCCAACCAATGGTTCTTTGTATCTTTATGTCCAATCACTTTAGTTTTACCAGCCCTCTTTGTTACCGCATCCCTTTAAATGCCGCCTTAAAGCCCTTCCTTGCCACTGAAGTTCAGCTCTTTGGTCTGTATTAGGATCAAGGCTGTGATAGGGCCTGGAGTTTTCGGGCCTAGCAATACCTAAAGGTGCGTTCTTGGCAAGGCTATTGATAAGTAAGTATTGCTTGATAACATTATTGATAGATAATCAGTTTCATCATTGTGGTGATGATTGAGGGTAGATTGATAGTGCAGTATTAGCAGGATATAAATAAGACATATCTGACCTATTTCCATATTGTCAGTGAGATACGTGTCATTACTGTATTGAAGCAGCTCAGTGGAAAGTGTAGTTATTACTGGAGTATAGGTCGTCATTACTACAGCCGGGATATTCTCTTGTCCCGTAGCCTTTGCTGCAACATTTTAAGGGTGCAGCTCACCTAAAATGAGGATACACGTGTGGCCACATCATTCTTTTTGTTGATATGCTTGCAGATTTCGTGCTGGGTTCAAGAGGGCTTTCCAGTGGTGCCCCTTCGTTGTATTTTCTACCTACGATGAACTGGAACTACAGTCGACCAGGTTTCACCCCACTCGGCAGAATAGCGCCAACACCATCACCCGCATGGAGTCCAACATGACAGTGGAGTTCGAAACATCTAAAACTGATAGTGTGGAGGCATGCAGGAAAAAGGGTGCAGTTGCACGAAATGTGAGTTTCAATGGACATGCTCGAAATAATTCTAAAAACACTTCCCGAAGTTCGACTTACTTTAGCCAAGTAAGCACATCTTTGGACGACTACTCATAGAGCAACAGGTTGTATTATTTAATTTGTCAACTGGGCATGCACAATTGGTGCCATTCAACATGGAGGCTGTTTCCTGGATGTCATTTTGGCTTTGTAATTACAACTCTCCCCACTTGAGGCACAAAGCCTTAGGTTCAATCCCATTTCAGCACTTGGACTAGTGAGATGACGTTGCTATTACTGCACTGGTATCCTTTGAATTATGAAATTGGGTCATTTTTCATGGCCTCCAGGGGGTGAAAGCAGAACTGAATTCCACTGTTGATTCTAATCACTGCAACCGCATGGCTAATAGGCACCCATGTTTATACAAGTTGGTTCCCGTTGTGGCTTGTTAATGCATATTTCACATACAAGTGCCTACAGTGTTGAATCTCTATTGCCAGGTGTAGTATTACCTGGCCAATGGTCCATAAAGACCAAAACAGATAACCTGAGAAACTGTAGGACCAGTTTTAGCAAACATGCAGTGAGCATTAGGTAGCACAATTCCAGTAACTTTTTAATGTTTTGTCTCAGTCTTTGAGGAACATCAGAGTTGTCCTGACCAATGGCAACCACTCAATAGCAAAAAAAATTAGATGGGTATTTAAGGGCCTGTCCCACTTATGCGTCCTTGGCTCGCAAATTACGCAACCTCGTGGTCGCTTGAGGCGTACGGGCACCGTATGGCCGCGCGGGGCCGGTCCCACTTAGAAGTGCGGAGAGGTATGGAGTTGTGCGGGGCTGGTCCCGACATCGCGCGGGGCTCCGAAATTCTTGCAGTGAACGAAATCTTTGCGCGCCAACAGCTTGTCGCGGAACTGACGGCCAAAGTGGGACAGGCCCAAGATCCTGGCGCGACACAACGTCTCACCTTCAACAGCAGCAGAAGCAGGCAAACGATCACCGAACTCGGCCTGGGGCTCACGGCCGTTGCGGTCCGGATCCGCCCCCACTTCTACTCCCAGAGCAGGGCCAAGAAAATTGAAGATAGACACAAAATGCAGGAGTAACTCAGCGGGACCGGCAGCATCTCTGGATAGAAGCAATGAATGACGTTTCGGGTCAAGACCTTTCTTTTCAGACTGAAGAAGAGTCTCGACACGAAACATCACCCATTGCTTCTCTCCAGAGATGCTGCCGGTCTCGCTGAGTTACTCCAGCTTTGTGTCCATCTTCAAATGACATCATGCGCTCCAGACGGCTGTGCGTACGCATGTAATCGCGCCCGACCTTCGCTCGACCGTCTCGGCTCAAAGCGACCACGAGGTTGCGTAATTTGCGTGCCAAGGACACGTGTATGGGACAGGCCCTTTACTATTTCTGGGATCACTGTTCAAAATCTTTTGTCTTTCCCAATGACTATGCTTAAAAACGTGATTAGTTAAAATCTGAGGCCTGCAGTTGTAATAGGTGATCTCACGTTTCACGTTTGTTCTTTTCCTGACAAAAAATTAATAGAAGGTGGAAACAGGGCCATGGTGTACTAAGTACCTTTTGGAAATGCTCAGTAGAAGCAGGATGTGCCCCATGTACCATTTCTGTTCTCTCACTACCAGGACTGTACATATTTTTTGTAATAGAAACAGATTGGATTTTAAAATTATATTTAATATTATTTGTCTATTAAGAGTAAATGTATAAATAGAAACATTACCATTGGCAAAGTATTGGTGTTCACAGCAGTTCATTGTCTATTCGACTGATTTTTGGGTTATGTATATATTTCTCAAGTAGTCACATAGATTTATCACCTCATTCGAGCTTTGCTAATGGGGAGAATGAACAGTTTATTCTGCTAAATTCCCCGACCTTGTGGTTTCCTTCAATGTATTTATAGTGGGAACATGTTCAGAGTTTGAAGCAGAGCAGGAAAAGCAATGAGATGTCACAAAAGAACAAAAATAAAGCAGCCAATAAGTGTGTTAACAAATCCAATGTTTCAAAGCGACTTTCCTGATTGAAGACAGGAGGATTTTGTCTGCTGCATTAAGAGTAGCTAATTACAATTAGTGATGACACATCGGCCACTCTAAGCATCAACAGTTGTTCAACGTTCACAGTGACAAGCAGACATTGCCAGCTCCCTAACGCCCCAAAAGATTTCAATATAACCCAATAATCATGCTGTGCTTTTAGTCATTCTGTACAAGATATTAAGAATTAAATCTTAAATGTGCATATCCGTGATTGTAAACTATTCTTTATATTAATTTCTTCATGGCACTGAATAAAATGCTGCACAAAATAATGCCCCAAGCTGCAAAATATTTAGTATTACTCTTTTCCTCCTATCCCAACGTATTTGGCTCATCATGACTGCATGTGATTGGATAAAAGCAGGACAAACTTGATCATTGCAGCATCTGAGGAGGGAATGGACAGGTGACATTCTGGGTTGGGGACTCTTATCCTGACAGATTGGAGTAGGGGGGTGAAAGCTGGAAAAGAGAGTTGCGGTTGGGACAAAGCCTGGTAAGTGGTAGGTGGACACAGGTGAGGAAGGTTTGATAGCCAGATAGGGGGTCTAAGTGACAATGGCCATAAATGTAAAGGAAACAAAAGGGTATCAGATAGGGAGAGGAGGAAGTAGTGTAGGGATATGGAGGGACATGGGTGGAACAGGACAGGGGTGAAGGGGAATGGGAGATTCAGAGATGGAAGATGAGTATACAATGGAGGGGGAAAAGGAGCAGGCTGATGTGGGGTTGGGAGATATGTGAGCACTCTGCTGTGGAGGTGGGTGGGGGCAAAGGAAAGAAAACAGATGTAGCAAGGGTATTGCTTGAAGTCAAAGAATTTAGTATTCATACCATTGGATTGTAAACTACCCAAACGGAATATAAGGTGTTGTTCCACCAGTTTGTGCGTGGTCTTACTTTGGCAATGGTGGAGGATGACGCCCAGAAAGGTCGAAATAGGAAGAGAAGTCAAAATGGTTAGCAACAAGAAGATGGTCAGCAGAACAGTCGCCTAGTCTACAATTGGTCTTGCTAATATAATGAAGGCCATATCGGGCACCGATGCTGTAGACTAGGTTTGAAGAGGTGTACATGAACCTCTCTCTCATGTGGAAATGCTGCTGGGATCCCTGGTTGAGAGTGAAGGAAGAGGTGTAGGTACAGATGTTACATAGCCTGCAGTTGTAGGGGAGACTACCTTGGGTGGGAAGGGATGAGTGAACCAAGGAGTTGCTGAGAGAGTGGTCTCTGCAGAATGGGGTGGGGATGGGAAGATGTGACTGGTGGTGGATCACATTCGAGGTGGTGAAAATGTCTGGAAATGATATGTTGGATGTATATGTGATCGCATGCTGGATATATTTAAATTGAAGTTTTCAATCTGTGCAGAATTTAATTTCTTTACAGAAAATCATCCCATGAGGCAATGCCATTGCTCTGTTAGGAGTTTAATGAATAGTGCAGCAGTACTATTGGTATCATCTAATTTAGAGAGAAGCTAAGCATTTTCCAGCGCTGTTGAAATTATTTAAATCTGCAGTTGTTTTATTCTTGTTAGACGTCTTATTCAGTCAATTTTCAGTTTCAGTTGGGTTCATGTTAGGTTTCACTGTGAGAGATAGTTTGTGGTTTTCATATTAAAATGGAATTCACAGTTTTGACTTCTTTCTCACCAAATTCTTAGACTTCATATCCCCAAACAGGTGGCTGGAATCACTTCTGCTGCTGCTCTAATGGAGTTACAGTTGAAATTCATATCACTCAGTGGAGCAAGCAACACAGCAGGGCAGTAGAAGGGACAGAAAAGATGATAATGGAGCCAACAACTTGCATACATTGAGCTAACCTGCCATATTCACTGTGCAAATGGTCTCCTATGGAATACAGGAGCTAAGCAGAGATTAGGCAGCCTCAGACTGAATACCTTCACCCTTTATTACTTGTTTGCATACAGTACTTCCTTTTCTCATATTCTACTATTCAAACATGCAGTGTCTTGTCTCGTATGTTCTCTGAATCCTGCCATTTAATTATCTCCGGTCCTTCAACCAAATATGTCACAGGTCTTCTGATTCCTTTCCATTTGCCTTACTGTTCCAGGATCTCCACTCACCACCGCCCTTTTATTCATTATGCTCTTATTTAAATAATGCTCAGCGTCTTCAGAAAAGGACAAATATTTGAAAAGTTGAGTCTACACTGATGCAACCTGTTATATTGTGCTTTTTTTCCAGCTTTTTCGAACTACATTTTACTGATTAAACTAAGTGAAGCCTAATTGTAATGTAGTCAAAAATACTTCAGCTATAAATGTATTTGAATAGTCATTGACGTGAAGTTATCTTGAGTATGCATTGAAAGCAATTACCTCTTAAAGGAATAAATCTTCTTTACAGCTCACAATATTTAACTTGTATTACATGGATAGCACAGTACTGATGTACATTCTTTATTGTCAGTCTTTAACATTATTGTAGTAAATGCAGAATTTTTTATACAATGTGTTTATGTCCTTCAGTACTGATTGTGATTAAAATATAGGTATGCACTTACTAAATCTTAATATTTGTTTCAAAATATATTTCAGTCTGGTTGTCATGACAATGTAATCAAAATAAAACCAATTATGTGGAACAAATACCATATCAAGGCTTTTGACTTCCAATATGTGGCACTGCCAAATGCGACAAAGTTCAGATGTGTGCCATATAAAACCCAAAGGGCATGTAAGGGGCTAAGTACTGAGAAGTTTGGGTAACAGGTTTGATTATATGTGAAGAAGACAAAAGACAAAGTCTACAATCTTGCCTCCTCCATTTCCTCAGCAACTTCACTATAGCAAACAAATCCCCATTGAGAAACCCACACCTTACTCTGTCAATCTTGAATAAATTGTTTACACTCTCACCTTTCAGCAGCAGGTTGTGATTCAATCATTCTGAGCACTTAAGGAAACAATCCAGGTCATTGTTAAATGAAGGTAGACAAAAGTGCTGGAGAAACTCAGTGGGTGCGGCAGCATCTATGGAGCGAAGGAAATAGGCAACTTTTCGGGCCAAAACCCTTCTTCAGACTGATGTAGGGTGGGGGGCGGGAAGAAGAAAGGAAGATGAGGAACCAGAGGGCTGAGGGAGAGCTGAGAAGGGGAGGAGACAATAAGGGCTACCGGAAATTGGAGAAGTCAATGTTCATGCCGCTGGGGTATAAACTGCCCAAGCGAAATATGAGGTGCTGCTCCTCCAATTTCTGGTGGTGCTCACTCTGGCCATGGAGGAGGCCCAAGACAGTAAAGTCGGATTCGGAATGGGAGGGGGAGTTGAAGTGCTGAGCCACAGGGAGATCAGGTAGGTTATTGCGGACCGAGCGGAGGTGTTCGGCGAAACGATCCTCCTCCAACCACATCTATTGCACCTGCACTTCCTCCAACCTTATCTATTGCACCTGCTGCTCTAGATGTCAGCTGATCTACATCGGTGAGACCAAGCGCAGGCTTGGCAATCGTTTCGCCGAACACCTCCGCTCGGTCTGCAATAAGCAACCTGATCTCCCGGTGGCTCACCACTTCAACTCCCCTCCCATTCCAAATCCGACCTTACTGTCTTGGGCCTCCTCCATGGCCAGAGTGAGCACCACCGGAAATTGGAGGAGCAGCACCTCATATTTCGCTTGGGCAGTTTATACCACAGCAGTATGACCATTGACTTCTCCGATTTCCGGTAGCCCTTATTGTCTCCTCCTCTTCTCAGCTCTCTCTCAGCCCTCTGGCTCCTCCTCTTCCTTTCTTCTTCTCGTCCCCCCACCCTACATCAGTCTGAAGAAGGGTTTCGGCCCGAAACGTTGCCTTTTCCTTCGCTCCATAGATGCTGCCGCACCCGCTGAGTTTCTCCAGCACTTTTGTCTACCTTCGATTTTCCAGCATCTGCAGTTCCTTCTTAAACATTGTTAAGTGAAGTTTTATAGCAAGGGCTCAGTCTGCTCCTCCACATGCATATGAGAATAAGGAGACTCAGATTAATTTATTGTCATGTATAACAAGGTGCAATGAAATTCCTTGTTCATATGAAGCTCACAGAGTAAACAATATACATTAAGTAATGATAAATACAATAAATACAAGTGCAAAAACAGCAGAATGCTGCAAGATTAGAGTGCAATCCGATATAGAGCAAAAAAGATCAAAGTACAATAATAATAGATTCTCCTGTCTAACATTCATTCCTCATTCAACATCATTGATTAAACCAAACTTCACTTAATCATCGGCTTCCGGTTCTTTAATGGGATCTTGCTGTACCAACCTTCTGCTAGTGTCGGCCTGGGTTGATCATGGAGCGAACATCAGAGTCAGATCAACAACAAAATGCAGAGAGTGCTTTGAGAAAATGCAGTAAGGAAAAAAGTATAAACAAATTAGATGAAACATTAGTTAAATGGTGATGAAAACTGTTGACACTACAGGTCGTCTGTAATTCTTCCGTTTTGCTTCCTTTAGCAGTTTAGTATGCATCCTATCGGCACCAGGTAAGTTATCCACTTTACATGGTGATAGCCTTTTTAATACAAATTTGATACAAACAGTTTAATACAAACAGTTTGTAGTTTGTCCAGCTTCTCAATTAGCATCTGAATGCACCACTTAAAATGATCAAGTGTTTAGCCCCAATAGACACATATCCAGAGCCCTTTTAAACAGTTATAACTAGAGCCAGGATTTTTCTATAAATGCCATCTGCCTTTTCAAGCCTTTTTTTTATGATTTCACCACAATAAAGCCTTTTTCATGAACGAGTGCCCAAAATCAGCCTTTTTTTGCTGTTTTGCTAAAAGACCTTGTTATTTTCTCTAATTGTACCGTGATTACAATGACGTTTTCTATGTTAACATGCTAATATTCATGTTATTATTAACGTGTTAACATAGTATAACGTACAAGAAAATTTCCACCAGCGGGGCAAAACCGGGGGCGCCACCGTCGTTCGTTCATTCGATCGTGCCGCTGCCCACTGGTTCAGTCTTCTCCAAGATCTATTTAAGAAAGAACTGCAGATGCTGGAAAAATCGATGGTAGACAAAAAATGCTGGAAAAGCTCAGCCGGTGTGGCAGCATCTATGGAGAGAAGGAAAAGGCAACATTTCGGGTCAAGACCCTTCTTCAGACTGATGTGCGGAGGGGGGGGGGGGGAGAAGAAAGGAAGAAACGGAGACAGTAGAACTAGAAGGAGAGCTGGGAAAGGTGAGGAGGAGGTGGTAGAAGACAAGGGCTATCTAAAATTAGAGAAGTTAATATTGATACCGCTGGGGTGATGACTACACAAGCGAAATACCTGAGCTTGTTTCTTCACTACATTTACTGCTGCCTCCAGTCGAAAATCTGAGCTTTTGAGTGATCTGTGCAAGGCATTCATTGATGCTGGAATTCTACTGTGGAACTTAGAAAACAAATCTGTCAGAGGTTTTTTAGAGAAATACACAGAGGAACATATACCAAGCCAGTCATCATAACAGAAAAATAATGTTGATTCAACAATTATTATTCAGCAATGTTGTGCAAAAAATTAGAGATGAAGTCGCATGCAACAAAATATGGATCTCAATAGATGAGACAACCGATGCTGTAGGGAGATATGTTGCCAAAGTGGTCATCGGTACACTGGAGGTAGGTCAACCATAAAAGGAGTATTTGTTGACATCCGAAGTATTGGAGAAGTCAAACAGCTAAACTATTGCTCAGTTGTTTATATCTTCACTTGCTGTACTTTGGCCAGAAGGTATAAAACACAAGAATGTTCTACTGTTTGTGACTGATGCAGCTCCGTACATGAAAAAAACTGCTCGTGCTCGTAAAGTTTTTATTCCCCAAAATGTTGCATTTGACATGCTTAGCTCAAGGACTGCATAGAATTGTTAAGCACATACGTAGCTTGTTTCCTAATGTTGATCGCCTCGTTTCCAATGTCAAGAAAATCTTCCTCAAAGCACCGTCACGTGTGCAGTTGTTCAAGGAAATGGAACCGGAGGTTCCGCTACCTCATCAGCCTGTTTTGACTAAGGTGGGGTACATGGCTCTCTGCTGCACTCCATTATGCTGTAAATTTTGAAAAGATAAAAGAAATCGTCAGCTGTTTTGAAGAAGTAAAATCTGTTACAGTCAAGATTGTCAGTGAAATCATGCAGAAAAAGTCCCTCCACTGCGATCTTGTGTTTATTTGCTTCCAATTTTGCAAACTTCCCACAATCTATCACTTCCCTTGAGAAACGTGGCGAAACATTAGTGAATAACTTGTAGGTTTTCAACAAAGTAACTGACGATATCCGTAAAATTCCTGGCGATGTAGCTAAAGATATATAAGGAAAATATGAGAGATTGATTTTAGCTCAGAAATACCTTGAAGAAATGCAAAACATAGCAAAAGTTCTCAAAGGTAGTTGTAATGCACAAGATATCGACATGAATATAGAGTCTGTAGATTGTTTCGGGTATGCACCAGAGACCTCAGCTGAGGTAGAAATAATTTTTTCACAACTGAAGCATATTCTGTCTGACAGACGGCATAGTTTAACACCAGATAATTTGAAAAAGATGCTAATATGTGCAACCAGGCAACTTTGGCCATTTAATGTAGAATACCTTTATATTATCATTTTTACCCATATTTTGATGGTGGAAATACATGCCTGTTTTGCCTTTTTTTGTCAATAAATTCCTTTTTCGGTCCTTTTTTGTCATTTTATTATGCCTTTTTGCCTGCCTATTTCAGAGTTTTTTAGCGCCTAAACATCCTGGCTCTAGTTATGACTTTGGTTGAGATGGAACATATTTATATGTATACATTCTTCGCTCTGTTAGTGAGATAGTGTTAAAGCTGAGTCTCACGTTGCGAGTTGACACAAGAGGTACCTCGAGTGAAAGACTCGTGGTTGTGTACGAGATTCCAAGTGTATGATCAAGAGTTTAACCGAGTTCCCACGGGTATGACAAGTTTGCCGTTTACTTGTCATTTCTGCGATGTTCCAAGTTCGTCTCCCGAGTTACTCTTGAGCCAATCCTGATTGAAGGTTTGTTTTAATAAGCAACAGTTTTATGTTTTAATAAGCAACAGTGTTAAAGAAGACCTCTCCATCCTGTGGCTTTGTTTTAAAGATAGAATTCAGCGCGGCCGCATCTATTGATGTGACCTACAAAGGGAAAATGCGCACCATCCAGTGCCAGAGCAGTTATACTTATGATTTGTTTGAAACACACAGGTTTGATATGTTTTAATTGAATTTACTGCCATGTCTACACACTGCGGGCAGACGGGAGATTAAATCTTTGAATGTGGACGGATGTTGAGGGCAGGAGCTGGAGCTGCCGTCTGTGAGGGAATCCCCGTTCCAGCGCAGGTCCGCAGAAACAGCAGGTACAGTAAACACAGTACCTGGAGACAAAGGGGAAGCCTCCATTGTGTCCGGAAACGTGGCCGTCGGGCAGGACTTCAGGTCAGAATGAAGCGCAGGGGCCTTCGGCCCCCTCTCCCAACTATCCTACTGGCTAATGTACAGTCCCTTAAAAACAAAGTGGAGGACTTAAGGGCAAGACTGCTTTATCAAAGGGAGCTGAGGGAATGCTCTGTGTTCTGTTTCACAGAGACATGGCTCACCCCCAGCTCCCCAGACTCAGCGGTCCAGCCTGAAGGGTTCTCCATCCACCGCATGGACCGTACCCTGGCATCTGGGAAAGGGAGAGGAGGGGGCGTCTGCCTCATGGTCAACTCTGCGTGGTGTTCCGACGTGGCAGTCCTGTCCAACTCCTGCTCTCCACACCTCGAACATCTGGCGGTGAAGTGCCGTCCCTTCTACCTCCCGAGAGAATTCACCTCCGTTATCCTGACCGCGGTCTACATCCCACCCCAGGCAGACGTCCGTCTGGCACTGGAGGAGCTGCATGCCGTGGTCAACAAACACCAGACGTCTTACCCCGAGGCATTTACCACCATTGCTGGGGACTTCAATAAGGCGAACCTCAAGAAATCACTCCCCAACTTCCACCAACATGTCTCCTGCTGCACCAGAGGACCTAACACCCTCGACCACTGCTACACCACCATCAAGAATGCCTATCGTTCTATCCCTCGCCCTCACTTCGGTAAGTCCGACCATACCGCGGTGCTGCTTCTTCCTGCCTACAAGCAGCAATTAAAGAGCGCACCCCCAGAAGTGAGGACAGCACAGAGCTGGTCGGGGGGGGCAGAAGAACAACTCCAGGACTGTTTGGAGTCTGTAGACTGGGCAATGTTCAAGGACTCGGCAACGGACTTGAACGAATATGCCACAGTCGTTACAGACTTCATAAAGAAATGTGTGGAGGACTGCATCCCTACAAAAACCTTCCGAGTGTTTCCCAATCAGAAACCTTGGATGAACTATGAGATCCGTACTCTCCTGAAGTCCAGACACAGGGCATTCACATCCAACGATACAGTGGCCTACATGAAGACCAGATACGACCTTGGTAAGGCCATCAAAAAGGCCAAAAGGGACTTCTGCTCCAAACTGGAGGACGAGACAGATGTTCGGCAGCTGTGGCAGGGTCTGAATGCAATCACCTCCTACAAGGCAAAACCAGGAGGCAGCTCGAATGCCGGTGTAACATCACTCCCTGACGAGCTCAATGCGTTTTACGCACGCTTTGACAGGGAGAATACTGATGTGCCTTCCCGATCCCCCATTCGCTGTGATGGCATTTCAGTCTCAGTCACAGAGGCCGATGTCAGGAAATCCTTCAGAGGGGTGAACCCCCGAAAAGCACCTGGACCTGATGGTATACCCGGCCGTGTTCTAAAAACCTGTGCGGACCAACTGGCGGGAGTTTTTACGGACATTTTCAACCTCTCACTTCTGAGGTCTGAGGTCCCCACCTGCTTTAAAAGGGCATCAATTATACCGGTGCCCAAGAAGAGTAAGGTGACGTGCCTCAATGACTATCGACCAGTGGCACTAACGCCGGTGGTGATGAAGTGCTTTGAGAGGTTGATCATGGAGCAAATCAACTCCTACATCGACAAAAACCTGGACCCACTGCAGTTCGCATACCGCCACAACAGATCAACGGTGGATGCGATCTCGCTGGCCCTCCACTCCGCACTGGACCACTTGGACAACAAAAACTCATATGTCAGGCTGTTATTCATTGATTACAGCTCGGCATTTAACACAATCATCCCCTCCAAACTGGTTACCAAACTCGCAGAACTGGGTCTCTGCGCATCCCTCTGCAACTGGATCCTCGACTTCCTCGTCCACAGACCACAGTCTGTTCGTATTGGTGGAAATGTGTCGGCCTCAATAACAATCAGCACGGGAGCACCTCAAGGCTGCGTGCTCAGCCCCCTGCTGTACTCACTCTATACCCATGACTGCGTAGCGAACCACAGTGCGAACTCCATCATCAAGTTCGCTGATGACACCACTATTGTGGGGCGTATCACTGATGGGGATGAGTCAGAGTACAGAAGAGAGATCGAGCAACTGTCCATATGGTGCCAGCGCAATAACCTGGCCCTGAACACCAGCAAAACCAAGGAACTGATTGTGGACTTTGGAAGGAGTAGGAGGAGGACCCACAGCCCCATTTATATCAACGGGTCGATGGTTGAAAGGGTCAAGAACTTCAAATTCCTGGGGGTGCACATCTCTGAAGATCTTTCCTGGTCCGAGAACACGAACGCAATTATCAAAAAAGCTCATCAGCGCCTCTACTTCCTGAGAAGATTACGGAGAGTCGGATTGTCAAGGAAGACTCTCTCTAACTTCTACAGGTGCACAGTCGAGAGCATACTGACCGGTTGCATCGTGGCTTGGTTCGGAAATTTGAGCGCCCTGGAGAGGAAAAGATTACAAAAAGTAGTAAACACTGCCCAGTCCATCATCGGCTCTGACCTTCCTTCCATCGAGGGGATTTATCGTAGTCGCTGCCTCAAAAAAGCTGGCAGTATCATCAAAGACCCACACCATCCTGGACACACACTGATCTCCCTGCTACCTTCAGGTAGAAGGTACAGGAGCCTGAAGACTGCAACAACCAGGTTCAGGAATAGCTACTTCCCCTCAGCCATCAGGTTATTAAACCTGGCTCGGACAAAACTCTGATTATTAGCAACCACTTTCTGTTATTTGCACTACCAGTTTATTTATTCATGTGTGTATGTATTTATATCATGGTATATGGACACATTTATCTGTTTTGTAGTAAATGCCTACTATTTTCTGTGTGCTTAAGCAAAGTAAGAATTTCATTGTCCTATACAGGGACACATGACAATAAACTCACTTGAACTTGAACTTGAACTTGATGTGCACATCAGATTGTTGTGAGACGGAGCTCAGTGTTCGCCTCCTGAGCTGCTTTGGTGCCCAGGCGTGAGTTGAGGTGGGGAGAGGTTGGGGGGGGGGGGGGGCAGTTTGGAAGTGATTGCCCACCAGTCTCAAAAGCCGCTGTGTCTCCCTGTCCCTGGGATAGCAGGGGGCGATCAAACAGCACAATACCCCCCTCCCCCTCCACACCAACACGAAGGGCAACGATCCCAAGGCTTTAGTGTCAGGAACAGCGGGCAGGCGATAACGATAACACCTGCCATAACGCGAGAGAGATCATGCACTGTTGTAGGTCTCCTTTGCACGTCGGTGTTTCTGTCTTTCTCCACTCATTGTTGGCCCTATCTGTCACCACCCCCCACCTACATCCCTCTGCTTCTTGGAGTTGGGAGGGAAAGGTGGGGTGGGGGGGGGGATGGGTGGGTTAGGTGAGCAGGAGAGTGGGGTTGTTTGCAGTTGCAGAGGGAGGGGGCAAGGGCGATACAGTTCCCAGTCTCAGCTCCGGACCGGGTCTCCCCCCCAGAGTGGCCCCGGACGGGGGGGGGGGGGTGGGAGTCAGCGGGCACGTCGGCTCTTGACTATTTTGCCGTGCGTGCAGTGGGCCTGGTGGGCCTGGGGGTCGGTGTCCCATTGGTCCTGACATCTCCGGCCACCCCCCTGGACAGGAGCTGAGACTGGGAACTGTATCGCCCTTGCCCCCTCCCTCTGCAACTGCAAACAACCCCACTCTCCTGCTCACCTAACCCACCCATCCCACCCCCCCCACCCCACCTTTCCCTCCCAACTCCAGTCCCATCCCGACCCCCTGGGAAACTGAAGGGAGCGACTGCCCCGGGGCGACTGGCATTGACCTGCTGGCATCGCCGACGTGAAGACAGTGCAAAGCCCCCGCGCCGGTGCAATGGGCGGGGAGCTGGAGAGGGGAGGGAAGGGGTCACACACAAGGCCGGGAAGCAGAGGGGTGTAGGTGGGGGTGGTGACAGATAGGGCCAACAATGAGTGGAGAAAGACAGAAACACCGACGTGCAAAGGAGACCTACAACAGTGCATGATCTCTCTCGCGTTATGGCAGGTGATTGTCGCTGGGAAACTGAAGGGAGCGACAATCTGCTGCTGCCTACCCGCCGAGTTAAAGAGTTCCCACGGTAGACTCACGATACACTAAGGTAAACGCATGGGCCACTACGTTCTTACAACGAGTTAAAATGTTTCAATTCTTAACCACAAGAGTAAAATTGACTCGTGGAAATTTTTAAACATGTTTGATTTTTTGCAAGAGTTTACAAGTTTCACGAGTACCTGCCGTTAGCGCCACGAGTCTCTAAGTTGCGTCCACGAGCTCCGTACGTTAATCATACGTTATTACCACGAGTTTTAACTCAGGGTACCTCTTGTGTCAACTCGCAACGTGAGACTCAGCTTTTATAGTTGAGCATGAACACACAAATATTTACATCAGTTCTATCAGTGTTATTCTTATGTTGAGAGAAATATTTTAGGAAATCAGACCATACTATGCTCCTTCCTGCTATGCATAGGCATCGATGGAAGACCACAACTACTTGTAGACGGTAGACAGGGCGATGTTCAAAGACTCGGCAATGAACCTGAATGAATACACCATGATTGTTATGAACTTCATAAGGAAGTGTGTGGAGTATTGTGTTCCCACCAAAGGCATCTTAACGTTCCCAAACCTGAAGCCTACGATGAACCAGGATGTTTACGATCTACTGAGGACCAGATCGTGGACATTCAAGTCTGGCAATACAGGTTCATAAGTCATAGGTGCAGGATTAGGCTCTTCAGCCCATCGAGTCTACTCTGCCATTCAATCATCTATCTTTCCCTTTCAACCTCATTCTCCTGCCTCCTTCCCATAAACTTTGACACCCATACTATTCAAGAATCTGAGATTTGATGCTTTAAAATACCAAATGACTTGGCCTCAACATCCTGTGACAATGAATTCCACAGATTCACCTTCCTCTGACTGAAGAGATTTATCCTCATCTCTTTTCTAAATGTACGCCCTTTTATTCTCAGGTTTGTGCCTTCTGGTCCTAGACTCTCCCAAGAGTGGAAATATCCTTCCCATATCCAATCTATCCCGGCCTTTCACTATTTGGTAAGTTTCATTGAGCCCCCCGCATCTTCCTAAACTCTAGCGAGTAGAGGCCCAGTACCATCAAATGCTGATGATATGTTAACCTAAGCAATATGGGTGTATTCTCGTAAACCTCCCCTGGACTCTCTGCACCACCAGCACATCCCTCCTTAGATATGGGGCCCAAAACTGCTCCAAATGCGATCTGACCATTGTCAGATGAAGCATCAGTATTACATCCCTGTTATTATATTCTAGTCCTCCCACAATAAATGCTAACATTACGTTTGCCTTCCTTTCTACCGATTCAACTTGCAAATTTTGGGAATCCTGCACCAGCAATCCCATGTTTGATTGCACCTTCAATTTCTGAATCCTCTCACCATTTAGAGATTAGCCTACACCTTTATTCCTACTACCAAAGTGCATGACCGCACACTTTGCTACCCTGTATTCCATCTGCTATGTCTTTGCCCATCCCCCCAACTTGTCCAGAGTCACTGCATCTACACCAGCTGCATTTCCGCCTATCTTCATATCATCCAGAAACATGGCCACAAAGTCTCCAATTCCCTCATCCAAATCATTAATATTCAACGTGAAGAGAAACAGCTCCAACACTGACATGTGCAGAACACTGCTAGTTACTGGCAGCCATCCAGAAAAAAAATCTCCTTTATTCTCACTCTTTGCCATCTGGCATTGTGCTAACCATCTATCCATGTTAGTACCTTATCTCTAATACCATAGGCTCTCATCTTGTTTAGCAGCTTTATGTGCGGTACCTTATCAAAGGCCTTCTAAAAATCCAGGTAAACACACATCAACTGTCTCTCCTTTGTCTATCCTGCTATTTACTTCCTCAAAGAATTCCAACAGATTTGTCAGGCAAGATCTCCCCTTCACAAAACCATGCTGATTCTAAGTACTCGGACACCTCATCCTTAACCTGTTCAGTGCCCCCCCACCTCGCGTATACTCGAGTCATGGTCAATAGTGATCTTTTTTTTTTAGCAGTGAACAGGTTAATAATGGATTCTAAAATCTTACCAACCACTGAAGTCAGGCTAACTGACTTATAGTTTCCCCTTATTTCGTCTGCTCCCTTCTTGAACAGCGGAGTAACATTTACAATTTTCCAGTCTTCTGCGACCACACCTGATCCTGCGATTCTTGTATAAGATTAAGATGAAACGAGCATAAGATGATGAAACAGAATCTCATCGTCCAATTTGGCACATTACAGCCATCGGGACCTACTAAATTCAACATTTTAAAATACCCAAACTTTCCAGCTTGTATCAAAAGGATTATCATCTAAGATATGACACAACACACTGTAGTAACTCAGAGGGTCAGGCAGCATCACTGGATAACTTTCATGTCAGGACCCTTCTTCAGTCAGGCTTTTATCCTTTCTGATTTTTTTAATTTTTAACTGCCGAAAGATCATCAACCAAGTTTGACTCTCCACAGCGCCGTCCTATTCTATTGAGTATTCTTGCAATTGAGGGAGTGCAGCGTAGGTTCACCAGGTTCTTAAGGGATTGAATAGGCTAGATGCAGGAAAAATGTTCCCTTCATCTTGTGTACGGCGTGCACAGCCTAAAGTTGTGGGACAACTTGTCTATTTGATCTTATTTGATTGTGCACGCCAGGTTGAGTGCATTCGTTGAAACAGGGCGGACCACGTGAAGGTTGCAATCTTCCACCCCAAAATGTTCCCGATGTATTGGGAGTTCAGAACCATGGGTCACAGTTTAAGAATACGGGGTAGGCCATTTGAGATGGCCTACCCCTGAGATGAGGAAGAATGTTTTCACCCAGTGAGTTGTGAATCTGTGGAATTCTTTGCCACAGAAGGCAGTGGAGGCCAATTCACTGGATGTTTTCAAGAAAGAGTTAGATATAGCTCTTAGGGCTAATGGGGTCAAGGAATATGGGGAGAAAGCAGGAACGGGATACTGACTTTGGATGATC
Source organism: Amblyraja radiata (assembly GCF_010909765.2). NCBI lineage: Eukaryota > Metazoa > Chordata > Chondrichthyes > Rajiformes > Rajidae > Amblyraja > Amblyraja radiata. The sequence continues at coordinate 63,117,671 of NC_045958.1, read as the reverse complement.
AGCCATGATCATATTGAATGGCGGTGCTGGCTCAACAGGCCAAATGGCCTACTCCACCAATTTTCTATGTTTTGATTCCAGGATTTTCTGGTTTACTTTCAGATTTACATCATCTGCAATGTTTGTTTCCAGTACTTTGTTCCATTCAAGGGGGTTGCTTTGTAATGTCAGCCTTCAGGAGAGTTGTTAGTGTTGCCCTCATCCAGGTAGGTGAAGCATGTTCCATCACATTCCTGACTTGTACATTGAAGAGGGTGAAAAAGCTTGCTGATGACAAGAGGTGAATCTCTTGCCACATTGTACCCATCCTCTGGCATGTTCTTGTATCCATCATATTTCTATGCGATCCTGGCAAGTTTGTGGTCAACACACTCATGTTTCGAGTGCAAATGTTATACTGACCTTTCTATCCTTGACCTCCTCCATTGCCAGAGTGGGGCCCCGTGCAAAGTAGAAGAGCAGCATATTCCACTTGGGTAGCTTACAACCCAATGGTATGAACATTGAATTCTCCAATTTCAAGTAATACTTCCGCCGCCCACTCTTTCCCCAGTTGCACACACATTCCTTCCACCATCCATCATCCATGCCCTTTTGTTTCAGTCCCATATTTCTCTTTCTTCCCCCCTACTTTCCCTCCCCAACTCCTCCCCCCTATCCACCCGCTCACACCATGTCCATCACTCTGGCGTTACATTTCACTCCCCTTCTTCTTTCATTGTCTTACACCTTGTGTCACCTTTTCACCTCTAGCCTTTGTCACTTTCTTCACTTATTTGCCAACCAGCCCCTCTCCACCTATCAATGCTATACTTCTCTCTTTTCCAGCTTTCTAACCCACACAAGGAACCAAACCCAAAATATCATCTGTCCATTGGCCCCATAGCAGAAGCATCCATGTGGCGGGGCTGGAAACTGGAGGTATCCCGAGCTAATTTTGCTATCACCATCATCAATTACAACAAGTGATAGCTCCCACTGATTGTCGCTGGAAGCTTACGTACCTTTCAGGATGGACGATGACAGCGATGTCAATATTTGAAACATGGAAAATGGACACGAAAGGAGAAGATCCATCCATTTCCTCCATGGATGCTGCCTGATTATCTGAGTTCCTCCAGCACTTTTTTTTCAAGATTCCAGCACCTGCATTTTTATGTATCTTCAGAATCTAGCATAAGATGCACTGCAACCCTTGCTGCAGATGAATAGCATTGCAGTTTAACCAGGTCATGATGACCCAGACGTGACCGAGTCCTGGAGAATTGTTTGCCAACCAGAATATATCATGGAATTTGTGCTGGGATAGATATCTATATATGTTGTTGGATTGGAGACGTGTATTGAAATTTTATGCTGACAGCACAGCAGTTTATGTTAAGAATAGTTTAAATTGCATGAATATCAATGCTTGCAAATATATAGCAGTTCACTCCGAATACATGCTCTGGATTGAATGTTGAAATCAGACCACTCTAAGCAAATGTAAACGGGAGATTGTGAAAGGTGAAGGGTCGAAAAGCATGATCTCATGATAATATAATCAAGCATCAATTATTTCCAGGTCGGTTGGTGTTGCCAAGGTAGAAGATGACCACCTTCTGTGAATTGACCAAAAATAATCTTAAACCTGACTCACGAAGAACCCATGGAATGTGAGTAGATATTACTGAATAGAAAGAAGAATAGCTGTTGGGTATGCATGATAAAAGCATACGTGTGCTCCAGGAGGAAGTGGAGCCTTTGTTTAATTCTGGCGAAGCATTTGAACTAATGCACTGTAAAAAGATACAGGGGTGAGGAATCAAAGCCTAGCAAAAAAATGTCATGAGATTCAGAAAAAGAAATTCTAAACAGGAAATTTTGAAAAGATAACAATGTAAACCAATCCATTCTACAAATATTTTCAGGACACTCACGCAGACAACATCAACCCGAGCCACCGAAGGAAATAAACTTTCATTCTCTTCTCAACACAAAGAAGCTGCCAAACTCTTTGCCTCTGATATCTTCATTGAAGAAGAAAGCAAAGATTTTGGTGGGAGAATTGCTCCCTGATAAGTTTATTGGAAGTTGGTACCTACCTACTAAAACGCATTGGCCTCTAACCCACCTCCCTCTTTCACAGTTGCTTTTCACTCCATGTCCTCTGTTCAGTCTCCCAAGCAAGTGGACATATCTGTAATTTTGTGCAGAAATGTGAACTTGTCCACCCACACTGCAGCATTTTGTTCACAAATAAACCTAAATTAACTTTCCATTGACGAGTACCTAGGGGGCGCTGCACTGGCAGCAGCCTCTACCCACAGCCTGTCTGTTATTTCTATCTTTTTTTAAATTTTTAGTTAGTCTAAAGTCTGTTTTAGGGGGAAACTTTAACTTTTCTATGTGGGGGAGGGGGGCAGGGTAAGGGGGAAACCGTCTCCCAGTCTCTTCCTGGCAGGGGCGCGACTATTTCTCCGAGTCGCGTCCTCGACCTCCACCTCGCGGCCTACCAGCTGGATCGGAGCGGCCTTTCCTGCCGGGGACCGGGAACCGGACCAGGGCTGCTACAGCGGCGGCGCAGCGCTGGAGTCACCGCGGAGTGGGCGATGCCTACCTGGGTTGCCGTTTTGAGCTCCGAAGCGTTGAGCCATTGCTCCAACATCGTGGAGCTCTGGTGCGGAGAGCTTCCAACGCGGGCGGCGCTGACCGTCATCGCGGAGTCCTGGGGCGCCTTGCAGAGGGTCTCCAGCAGCAGTATTCACCCGGCGCGACCTGCGGACTTTGGAAGCCGCCGACTCCGGTAGGAGGGGGCCGACTCTGGTGTCCACGCCGCTGAGGACGTCCCGCAGCCCCGACGTCGGACTTGTATCACCCCGGCGAGCGGTCCTGGACATCGGGCCGCCCGTAGCGGCAACTGCGGAGGGCTTGGGGAGGCCCTGACCACAAGGATCAGTGGAGGAGGAGACTGACTTTGGTGCCTTCCCACACAGTGGGAAACTCTGATTCTGCTGTGTGGGGATGTTTTATGTCTAACCCTATAGTGTGTTGTGTCCCTTATTTTTATTGTATGGCTGTATAGGAATTTCATTTCACTGTGCCATCTGGCACATGTGATGAACAAATCTATCTTGTATCTTGTACGATGATGATAACAAATCTGTTGTAAACTTCATTTTGGATGCTCATACAATACTAGGAGTTGGCTACACATTTGGCACAACATATCACATATCACCATCTTTGATCATCTTTAGGTCTGCAGCTTTGCACAGTTCTACTGGAATTCCCTCCTTGCCACATGCCTTGTCTTTTTAGTCTTGTCTTTGTCTGGAGGTTGAAGTGTTCTTAGGTGGGTTTCTCAGATGGTTAATCAACAGTACACTAGTTCACTGTGGACGACCTGTTGTGTAAATTATTGAACTGTTCGGTGTATCTTTACATGATATTTTTCTTGCCTTTGTTGAAGAGTTGTAGAATCAGTCAGATTCAAGAGAGCTGTGCCAGAATTAAATAGTCTGTACACTTCTTTGAGAGAATCAAATAACTTCTTTCAACATATTGCTGGACTTTAGTGCCTTTCCTCTCCTTCACTCAAATTGCATTTCCTTCACTTGCTCTGCTGGTGCTTGTACCTTGTTTCCAGGAGAGAGCAAGATTCTGCTCATCAATAAACGCTACTGCCTAAGAGTTTGACACTGATCTCATCAAATCTACTTGTGATGTATCCCTTTTTTTAACATGAGTATTGATTTATCCGTGTCAAAGCACCGGCTCCATTCACTGGGGGCGCAAAGATGGGCTCTTGTCAAGTGTCAGCTGAAACTAGAGTGAAAGTTAATAAAGCATATCGTCGTACAGCATGGAAACAAATCTTCACCAACCATCAAGCACCCATTTGAATAATTACTACGCAACTCCCATTTTATTCTCCCCAGATTTCTATCAAAACCCCCTCCCTCCCCACAATCAGGTTCTACCACCTATCTGTACAATTGGGGTGACTTACATCAGCTATTTTATCTAACAATGTGCATATCTTTAAGAAGCGGAAGCACCCATGGGAAACCCACACAATCCACACAGGGAATGCGTAAACTCCACTCAGGCAGCACTGGAGGTCAGAACTAAACCTGTGTCACTGGAGCTGTGGGCAGCAACTCCACCAACTGTACCACTGAGTTGCCTACTAAGGTGGGCGCATGCTGTCGCAGCAGTAGAGTTGCTGCCTTCTGGGCCTGTCCCACTTAGGCAACTTTTTAGGCGAGTGTAGGAGATTCTGCGCTCGCCACATGGCCGCCACATGTTCGCTGATGGTCTCTGGTGAGTATCCTTCATGGTCGCAAGTAGCTCCTGTATTCTGGGAACCAGTCGCAGCCTCAGTATGGTCGCCGCAAACATGTTGAAAATTTTTCTGCGACCAAAAATTGGTCGCCATGGAGAAAATGGATAATCCTGTAGGTGCAGTTGTAGTGGGGTCGCCATGTAGTTATGGGTAGTCGAGGTAGTTTTAGTTAATCGCCTTTGCTGACCGGTCATTTTCATTGGCTCATTGGGGGGAAAAAACGTAAACAAGAGTTTTCAGAACCAAGGATAACCGACCGGTAATGTTAAATGTCCGCCGAACTTCACAGCTGTGTGTCTCTGGCTTATAAAAAGTTGTATGGCTTCTTAAAAGTTGTCTCCACTCCTTCTCCCCCCTTTTCCTCCTTCTCCTCCTTCTCCTTCTCCTCCTTCTCCCCCCATCTCCCCCTCCTCCTCCCTTCTCCCCTCTTTTAAAGAACTTACCGTACACTGTGCTAGCCATCTTAATTACAACGCCAACCTTCCTGTTCATTGCGGTGTGAGTCTGTATCACCTTGGCTTTGTACTGTGTGATTTTCAGACAACGCTTACCCACTTGCCCGTGTCCCCGCCTTTGCGGTGTGTTTGTGTGTGTGTCTTCCACTCTGACAGTCGCTGTTCCAGTTCCAGGTTTTTCAAATGACTGCCGGCAACTTGACAGTTGCCAGCAGTCCGCTGAAAAATCACCTAAGTGGGACAGGCCCATTGCACTTACAGCGCTGGAGACCCGGTTTGATCCCGACTACGGATGCAGTTTGTATGGAGTTATTACGTTTGCCCCTTGACTGCGTGGGTTTTCTCAGTTCCTCGGTTTCCTCCCACACTCCAAAAAGCAGGCATGAGATTTCTACGCGCATCCGCGGATTTGAAATTTGCTAAGGCATCGCCACCGCCGCGAGGTTTCACCACTGCCATCAGCATCACCGCTGTCGATACCCCACTTCACGCCTCCGTGGTGCTGACCCGGGCTGCGGGCACCGTCGACCCGGGCTTCTTCGCGGCGAACCGGGAGGCATCGAGACTGCGGCGTCTCGATAAAGGCGGCGTTCCCAGTTCACAGCCGCAGGCCGTCGGGATGCCTTCTGGCCAAAGATACTAGAGGAGCTCTAGTATCTTTGCTTCTGGCTGCGCACATAAGGTCATTGGGTCAAAGGGTGTGACGCACGGAGCTACTCAATCCAGCGGAGGACATCACAACTTCCGGCAAAGGTTGTTAATACACGAAATGTGAACTTTCTTACCTGTTAAAAACTGCCGAAATGGTCAATTTTTGCGCTGTAAATAATTGTAGAAATCGGGGTAACCGTGAAAGACATCTATCCTACTTCAGAATTCCAAAAGTGAAGGGAAATGAATGTAAAGAGAAGCGAGAGCTGAAGGGACAACAACAGCTAAAGTGGTTGGCGAACATTGGCCATGCAGATATCAAGATTGAAAATATTGGGAATTATCATGTTTGCTCACTGCATTTCATCAATAGTAAGGCATTATTTGAATTTTTTCTTGATTCATTTGGCATCTAAAAAGTTTCAGAAGTGATAAATCTGTCAGTAAAATTTTAAAATTGCCCATGGTTCTCAAGTGGGTTTTTATATGAAGAAAGAAAACGCTTCTGAAGCTAAATTTATCATTAAAAAAATCGCAGACCATACGTGAGTTTTGAAATATATTTTACTCAGACGCAAGCCAAGGAATGGCATAATTGTTGACTGTTAATTGGATATAATCAACCTCAGCAAATTGACAATATCTTTGAAAGTGAGTGGGTGTTTAAGCTGCCAGGACATTTTATTATTTGCCAAAATATATATCTCAATTTATCTTGTTTAATGCCTACACACAATTACTCACAATTATTTATTTATTTAATATACGAGGTTAGAGGCGCACGCACAGACTTGGTCGAACTATAAACACCATAACACCATCAAATTCTTGATAGGTGTAACACCATGTGGTGCTATTTCATTTTTATCTGCTGCATGGTGGGAAGGCAAAGGCACAGATAAAACAATTACACTTTCATCTAACTTTTTTGACAACCTGCTCCCTGGAGTTGTCATTTTAGCTGATCGCGGTTTTGACATAAAAGATGATGCCGGATTTTATGGTTGTCAAGCAGAAATCTCTGCGTTTACAAGAGGGAAAGCACTATCTACGCTGGATGAGGAAAAAACTTGTGAATTAGCACATTTGCACATTCATGTAGAGAGTGATTGTGGTGTCAGGCAAAAATACCCATTTCTAAGTCATACTGTGCCATTGGAGTACATAGTGACCAACTCTGAAAGTCAAGTACCCAAAATTGATAAAATTGCAAGGATCTGCTGTGCACCTTTCAACTTAAATGAATCCATAGTTTCACAGTAGGTGCAGACAGTTGTGCTTTTGTATGGGGTATTTACAAACAATAAAAACTTTCAAAATAGTTACTTGGCTTATCAGCATTTATTATGGATGAAATTGCAATTGCAATTGTCAAACCATTAAATAACAAAAACAGAAGTTAAAATGCACTTCAAAATCTTTAACATTAAACTTAAATAGAACAGTTTCAAAAAGGCGTTTTTAAAGTGAACACAAAATAGCCTATTACGTGGCTTTATGCAGTGCAGGGGAAACGTGGTATACAAATGCTAGGCTTTGTATTTAAGAGAAACATGTTTAACACAACACTTGCCGTTCATTTCTTTTTGGCAGCTTTTCTTTTTGATTTTGGGAGAAGCCTACAATTTTGGCAAAACCATTTTTTGTTTCATAATTTTCCGGCAATTTCAGGCATTCAAAATTAAGCCACGAAATAGGACAGGTTGGGTTATCACACATGATCATTTCCCCACTTTCCCCCTCTTGACAGTAGCACCATTTTTGTTCATCCTGGTCATCGGTCTCTACGACATTCTCTAATATATTTTTGGGAGGACTGGTAAAATGGTTGCCAACAAGCTCCGGTAACACGCCTACATTGAAGAACAGAGTGGCAGCAGCTACAACATCTGTCCAAAAAGCATGATTACCCACTATACGCTCTATATGGGGACGGATGTCATCACTGGTCCAAACCACAAAATCGCAAAACAATCTCTCCGAGACACAAATTTGGGCCTGGACCTGGTAGCATGCTAATTGGACAGATGAAGCTCACCATTCAAATTCTGAAGACAAAACTGTTTGTTCTCTGCAGCGGACATTAAAGACATGTCCTTACTGAACAGACATTTAATTTCACAGACACCGAAATGCTCATCCCCGCAACAATGTTCAGCACACTGAACCAGTCCATCAGGTGTTGCACCCAAATGAGGATACTTGGGGTTTATGATCTGTCCTAAGTCTTTCATCAAGTCTTTCATCTTGTACATCAGTGGAGCTGCACACTAAATCTCGTTGCACTGACGTGCAATGACAATAAAAGATATATTATATTATTATTATTATTATCATGAAACCGCAGTGTTCAGTATGCATTTAAGCTGCATAGGCTTGTCTTGCATGCTGTTCTTGATCACAGCTCCATCTTGTTGCCTCAGTGCTAAATCTGCACAGGTCGGGGTAGATCACAGATTTTACTTCGTAGCCACGTGAATGACTACGTGAAGAACCCGTCCAGCACGCATGCACGACATGAGCGTTCACGCAGTGCAACAGCGACGAATGGGAGTACGGGCGCTCCCGCTACAAGCTTGAAAGAATGGACCGTTAGGTAAGTACTTACCCACAGGTTTGAATTCACTAACTTTGCTCCTCTTTGTGTAGCAAAGCAGCACAGAGAAAAAACGCCCCCGTTCGACTCCAGGGAAGGAGCATTCCGTCAGTGGAGGGGGCGAGAGGCGGCACCTGGACCGCACACGCTGCGGTTCACAGTCACGGGTACCGAGCCGAGCCCAGCCCGCTAGCACTGCCTGACCAACAGCAGCGGGCTGGAGGCAAATCAAGATACAGACCGGCCGGTAATCCCTGCATACTCCGACAAGGAGACTCGCCGCGACAACGACAGAGGCAGCCGCCTGAGCAAAGTTGGCGACCAGTCGCAGCGTTCTGGAGACAGACACACGGAAGACGGACAGGCCGGCTCATTCAGAGAGCCGGCACTTCAAACTACCGCCCGAGATCGAGAAAGTGTCTGTTTCCAAGCCTTAGAGAAAGGTCATGGAGTAAAAACTCCAGCAAAACTTGCCTCGGGAGCTGGGGCAAGCTCGCCAAGGGAGCACAAACACTCCCGCTCCAGTGCACTAACGCACTGGCCATCGCATCTCCCTCATCAGAGGGGATCGTTGGCGACCAGGGCTTGGCTGGTCAAAAAGAGGGGTCACTGGCTGAACAACATCAGGAGTATGCTTGAGGTACAGGACCAGGAAGAGCTGCTGGATGTGAGATACCGCAACGTGGCTACACCACGAGCGAGATGGCCGTTACAGCCTAATCTGGCGGCCAGCTTACTACCTCTCCAAGACAGGTAGTCATGAGGCGTTGGACTTTATCACGCCTCCCCAAAATTGCATTTGCTCAAAGTGCCTACCATTATTGGGCGTGCATTGAGCAGGGCATTTAAAACCCAAAATCTTAATTTGTAATATTGATACCCCTGACGTTGGCTATCATTTCGCATGCTCATTCCAGAGGGGCAGGGTAGTATGGCAAAACACCTGACCCTACTGTTCAACACAGTATGTGATCCGCAACCTCTGGAAGGAAGTCACAAAGCCTGCCCTCAACCTAAAAAATTCACAGGACTGTGAGAACGCCAACCTCAGAACCACAGATCCTGCTATCTGGCAAAGTTACCAAACCAAGCCTAAAAACTGGACGAAGTATCCAAGATATTCGGCCTCATGAGTGCAGGACCTGGAATGAGCAAACCACACAAAACCAGACAGCAGTACCTCCATGCATCCACCAGTAGGCGTCTACTTATGGTACTGGTGAAAGCTCGGGGCCCGCATGCCATCCCCGCAAGTCTTTCGGACAGGGCCCAGAGAGGGCCCCATGGAAAATGCGCCACCCCACAACAACACCACCCCGATGGACAAGGAACCAGAAACCGAAGAAATGAACACACCACTAAACAACAGTGGAGGTAGGTGAGTATGGTTCCTACCCACATAAAAGATCACACTAATTGTAGGAGAACCTGCATTTGTCGTGCAAACACTTTTCAGTTTTGATGCTGTTATGCGTCCTGCCCGATACCGAAACCAGAGATCTAATTTTGCTTGCTGACGAGTGTGTGCCTCCACATTCTTTGCCCCCTCCTAATTATCAGAATAATCAACATCTTCATATCTCTTTAGAAGATCAACATATGTCAAGGTGAATGTGTCTTTGTCCGTTAAGTGTAAGAATGGGTGAAAATGTGACAGTCTCAGCAGGAACAAATCTTGCTGCATAAGGGTCAACAGAGCTAAGTATGGTCGATCTTGTTGTTATCAGGGACAGGCCTAACAAAAGTTCACTCAGTGCTTTGTCCTGCAGCGCCTCCGATGATCGACACAAAGCGGATGACACTGATGGAGCTTTGTCTCTGGTTTGTTGCTGTTTCGGCTCAGTCTCATCTATGGTAGCATCAAGCCATATTTTCTTCCGTGCTGCTGAAGAGCAGTCAACTTTGCTGACAGGCGCAGCTTTAACCTGCTTTCTTGTTGGCTCCATCCAATATGCTTTGATCTGGGTGACTGTTTTCTTCTCACGAATCCGTACACCAGCATCAATACCAAAGAGATAACCCACGGCATCAATGGCTTAGATATCACGCCTACAGCTTGTGTGTGCAGAACCTGTAGTATGAGGATAATTGAAAAGAAAAAGAAAAAGTGTTAAATAGCTTCCTATAAGTAATAGCATAAATAATATAAATAAGTAATAGCATACTGATAGAAAACTTACTTTTCCACACACCACTCGTAAGTCTGGAGAATTATTTGGGATGTAGCCACTAGTGTCATGTATCCAAACATTTGTAAACTGATTATAAACCTCAGATGATTTGTAGGCATGAAAATTCTTTGATGTGTATGAACTGGGCCAACGAGGTAGGCCACAATGTCCATGGAATTACAATTGTACAGTGAAAAGCTTTTGTTGCGTGCTAACCATTCAGCAGTACATGATTAGAATTGAGCCATTTACAGTTTATAGTTACATGATGTATCTGTATCTACACAATCAATTGATTAGTATGGGTCAGGGGTTATGGGGAGAAGGCTGTAGAATGATAGAGATAGATCAGCCATGAATGAATGGTGGAGTAGACTTGATGGGCTGAATGGCCTAATTCTGCTCCTATCACCTATGAACCTATGAACTATGGTTAATTAGTTGTTGCCAGAGTCCTTGTTGCCACCGAGTTCAGGATGGAAAAAGAGTGGCTAATACCCCCTTGGATTTCAACAGTCCTCCTTCTTTTAACACTGCCTTGATTCCACCTAATTGTGGGACTATCTAAATGGTGTCAAGTTGGGAAAAGGGGAAGTACAACGGGATTGGGGGGTCCTTGTACATCAGTCTATGAAAGTAAGCATGCAGGTACAGCAGACAGTGAAGAAAGCGAAAGGCATGTTGGCCTTTATAACAAGAGGAATCGAATATAGGAGCAAAGAGGTCCTTCTGCAGTTGTACAGAGCCTTAGTGAGACCACACCTGGAGTATTGTGTCCCCTAATTTGAGGAAGGACATTCTTGCTATTGAGGGAGTGCAGCGTAGGTTTACAAGGTTAATTCCCAGGATGCCGGTGCTGTCACATGCTGAGAGAATGGTACAGCTGGGCTTGTACACTGGAGTTTAGAAGGATGAGAGTGGATCTCATGGAAACATATAAGATTGTTAAGGGTTTGGACATGCTAGAGGCAGGAAACATGTTCCCGATGTTGGGGGAGTCCAGAACCAGGGGCCACAGTTTAAGAATAAGGAGTAAGCCATTTAGAACGGAGACGAGGAAACACTTTTTCTCACAGTGGTGAGTGTGAAATTCTCTGCCTCAGAGGGCGGTGGAGGCAGGTTCTCTGGATGCTTTCAAGAGAGAGCTAGATAGGGCTCTTAAAAATAGCGGAGTCAGGGGATATGGGGAGGGTCGAAAGGGCCGAGTGGCTTACTCCTGCACCTATTGTCTATTGTCTATTGTCTATTGACTTCAAAGCAGACCCAATATTGTGTTCCATTGCAAGCACATTGTTCAGGCAATCTGTTCTCTGATGGTCAATGTCATACAGGGCTATACCATTTATTTCATCCAAACAAGTATTTATGCTCATCACTTGAACCTTTTAGATAATAGAGAGATTTTGAGGAACCAGAGAGTTCCCCTGATCCCAGAGCATCCTGTATCAACTTTGATTTGGTGTGACAATATGCACTACTGCCATTCGCCAAGGCATCTTCTGCAGAACCAGCCGACTCACAAACTCTATTGGCCAAAAGGTCGGTAGGAAAGCAATCCTGACTTTGTAATATATCATCCCAGGGCCTACATAAAAAAACACCAGGGGGATCTGTAGATGGATCAGGCAGTAGATATTGCGATCTATGCGGAGTTCCTACATTATTTTTGTGACTGCATGGGCTTCCCCAAACTGGTACGATTTTCTCCATATGACAAAGATGTGCTGGTTGATGGGTTAATGGGCAAAAAACTAACTGAGGGGAATTAACGGAAATGTGGGGGGAATAAAAAATATTTATGTATCAGCTGCTCACTAATCAGCATGTTCTCAGTGCTCTATGACTGGCCAAAAATGTTCTAATTTATAACCAGGAGAACAAAATCAATAGAAGGGAGTTTATGCTTCAGTTGCACAGGGCTTTGTTTAGGTCAGATTTAGTACTGTGTGTATTATTATGTTCTTATTTAAGAAAAGATGTTAATGCATTGGAAGCAGTTCAAAGAAGATATACTGGACAAATGCCTGGAATGGAAAAGGTTGTCTAATAAGAGAAGGTTGGACAGATGAGCTCTGCATTCATCGAAGCTTGGAGAGACTTGATAACCATATAACCATATAACAATTACAGCACGGAAACAGGCCATCTCGACCCTTCTAGTCCGTGCCGAACATGTATTCTCCCCTAGTCCCATATACCTGCGCTCAGACCATAACCCTCCATTCCTTTCCCGTCCATATAACTATCCAATTTATTTTTAAATTATAAAAACGAACCTGTCTCCACCACCTTCACTGGAAGCTCATTCCACACAGCCACCACTCTCTGAGTAAAGAAGTTCCCCCTCATGTTTCATGTTTGAAAATCTACTTCATTATCCACAACCCCACCTATCTTAGTATCATCTGCATACTTACTAATCCAATTTACCACACCATCATCCAGATCATTGATGTACATGACAAACAACAGTGGACCCAACACAGATCCCTGTGGCACCCCACTAATCACTGGCCTCCAACCTGACAAACAACCATCCACCATTACTCTCTGGCATCTCCCATTCAGCCACTGTTGAATCCATCTTGCTACTTCACCATTAATACCCAACCATTGAACCTTCTTAACCAACCTTCCATGAGGAACCTTGTCAAAGGCCTTACTGAAGTCCATATATACAACATCCACTGCTTTACCCTCATCAATTTCCCGAGTAACCTCTTCAAAATATTCAAGAAGATTAGTCAAACATGACCTTCCAGGCACAAATCCATGTTGACTGTTCCTAATCAGACCCTGTTTATCCAGATGCTTATATATATTATCTCTAAGTATCCTTTCCATTAATTTGCCCACCACTGACGTCAAACTAACAGGTCTATAATTGCTAGGTTTACTCTTAGACCCCTTTTTAAACAATGGAACAACATGCGCAGTACGCCAATCCTCCGGCACTATTCCCGTTTCTAATGACATTTGAAATATTTCTGTCATAGCCCCTGCTATTTCTACACTAACTTCCCTCAATGTCCTAGGGAATATCCTGTCCGGACCTGGAGACTTATCCACTTTTATATTTCTCAAAAGTGTCAGTACTTCCTCTTCTTTGAATCTCATAGTTTCCATAGCTACTCTACTTGTTTCCCTTACCTCACATAATTCAATATCCTTCTCCTTGGTGAATACCGAAGAAAATAAATTGTTCAATATCTCCCCCATCTCTTTTGGCTCTGCAGATAGCTGTCCACTCTGACTCTCTAATGGACCAATTTTATCCCTCGTTATCCTTTTGCTATTAATATAGCTGTAGAAACCCTTTGGATTTACTTTCACCTTACTTGCCAAAGCAACCTCATATCTTCTTTTAGCTTTTCTAATTTCTTTCTTAATATTCTTTTTACATTCTTTATACTCCTCAAGCACCTCATTTACTTCATGCTGCCTATAATTATTGTAGATCTCCCTCTTTTTCCAAACCAAGTGTCCAAGTTTGAAGTAGAGTGATTCTTGATAAACAAATGTGGATAATCCATTATATTTAATGGGCGACGTTTTGGGTCGAGACCCATCTTTGACCCGAAACGTCATCCATTTCTTCTCTCCAGAGATGCTGCCTCACCCGCTGAGTTACACCAGCATTTTGTGTCTACCTTTGATTTAAACCAGCATCTGCAATTCTTTCTTACATCATTATATTTAATGATGACATTAGTTTTACATTTGTTCACAAGAGGAGTCCTCCTCTTCACATCCACTGTTAAGATCTCTCAGAAATTTATTTGATTCAATCAAATTTCCTCCAACTTCTAATCTTCAATGAATGAAGAACTAGTCTGTTCGACCTCTTATTAGACAACCTTTCCATTCCAGGCATTTGTCCAATAAATCTTCCTTGAACTGCTTCCAATGCACTAACATCATTTCTTCAAGTGGTGAAGGTTACAGAGTTGTGATTATTATCAGATCATTCATGCTCATTTTAAATAACAGAGTAGGTTTGAGGGACTATTTGGCATATTCCTGTTTCCAGTTCATATAACATGGGTAAAAATATTAAGAGGAGAAATGTGGGCATTATAGTGTCCAAGAGTGCAAATCAATAGTAAATAGGTCTGAAGAAGGGTTTCGGCCCAAAACGTTGCCTATTTCCTTCGCTCCATAGATGCTGCTGCACCCGCTGAGTTTCTCCAGCTTTTTTGTGTACCAGCAAATTTAAATTCCATGTTTACAAGTCTATCCAGTGCTGTCTTCCCTCTATGCACCTCAATTATGCCAAAACAACAGCATGAGATGATGTTATCTCTACTCATCCTGAATCCTCCTTCATTGCAACAGTACAATTCGCAGGTGATGAAACATCCAGATCCAATAACTCTTAAGTGGCTTTTTCACGGGGCGACTTGACGCAAGAGTGAACCAGAGTTTAACATCGTGGGAACCTCGTGCGATAACAGTACGGCATTCGTGGACCACCGTGGACCACCATGGCGCTAACGGCAGGTAGTCGTGTAATTTGGTCACTCGGGAGAAAATTCAAGTAAGTTTGAATTTCTCCAAGAGTGACTTGTACACTTGTGGTTGAGCATTGCAACATTGTATGAACATAGTGGCCAGTGCGATATCCGTGCGATATCCATAATAACTCTTGCGGGTACCGTGGGAACTCCTGCGAACGGTGAGTAACTGAGCAGTTTGATTGTCAGTGCTTGTTTTACCTCATTGTTAAATAAATATATTTTTTACTATCAGATTGATGTCCGCAATTCTTCATTAACACATCACTACAAGATGAATGTCTCTAATGTTATAATCCCTCTCATGCTGAAACACAAAATAGTTGAAGGGAGGTGAAATAATCACATTTTCATTCTTTTTCATTTTTGAGTGTTCAGGTACCTCACTTGCTGAGCTATTTTACTCCAGCAGTTTGTGTCTCTTTTTGTCTAAAGCAGTTTCTAAGACTGTAGGAACTCCGCGGGCCAGGCAGCATCTACGGAGGGAAATGGACAGGCGACCCTTTCTTCAGGCTGCCTTATCTCACCCCCCCCCCCCCCCCCCCTCTCCCCCCTACTCCCACCCACACACACAAATGCTGGAGAAACTCAGTGGGTGCAGCAGCATCTATGGAACAAAGGAAATAGGCAACGTTTCGGCTCGAAACGTTGCCTACTTCCTTCGCTCCATAGATGCTGCTGCACCCGCTGAGTTTCTCCAGCATTATTGTGTACCTTCGATTTTCCAGCATCTGCAGTTCCTTCTTAAACACAAATGCACCGAGTTCCTCCAACATTTCGTGTTTTGCTCAGTATTCCAGCATCCGCTGTCTCCCGCGTCTCCAATAAAACAAAACTACTGTCAAAAGGGTGAAGAATAGGGGCAGAGATAGATACATTCCTGATTAGTGCGGTTGTCAGGAGGTTATGGGGAGAAGGCAAGAGAATGTGGTTGAGAGGGAGAGATAGATCAGCCGCGATTGAATGGCGGAGTGGACTTAATGGACCGAATGGCCTAATTTTGCTCCTATAACTAACAAAGATAGTAATTGTTAGGGAAATGTAGTTATTAAAGACGAGGGGGAGCAGAAATGGGCAGTCTGGGATGGCTCGCGAGATACTTGCATAGAGGCACAAACGTTAAAGAAAGGGCAGATAAACAGAGAGGGGGGGGGACTTCCCTCAGTGCCCATCTGTTACCATTAATTGGACAGTTCGGTCTGTGAAACGCAACACGCCAGCCCCGACATCCAGCCCGGTGGTCAGTCCTTTGAAGATAGACACCAGTTGCTTGGAGCAACTCAGCCGGACAGGCAGCAAATCTGGAGAGAAGGAACGGGTGGCGTTTCGGGTCGAGAGCCTTCTTCAGACTGAGGTCAATCCCCTGCATGGATAACAGGAGTCCCAGCCAACACGACAATCGCCCGCTGCACAGTCTCGGAGCTTCCACTGCGAAAACGGTGCCTACATTTGAGCACTTATGTAACTGAACCATCCTAACACCAACCACAGAGCATTCCTGAACTACTACCTACCTCATTCGAGACCCTCGGACTATCTTAGATCGTATACTCACTGGCTTTATCGAGTTACAGTGTGGAAACCGGCCCTTCGGCTCAACTTGCCCATACCGGCCAAAATGTCCCATCGAAACTAGTCCCATCTGCCTGCGTCTGGTCCATATCCCTCCCAACCTGTCTTATCCATGTACCTGTCTAAATGTTTCTTAAATGTAGGGATGGACCCAGCCTCAACTACCTCCTCTGGCAGCTTGTTCCATACACCCACCACCCTTTGTGCGAAAATGTTACCCCTCACTCAGATTCCTATTAGATCTTCCCCCCTCACCTTGAACCTATGCCCTCTGGTCCTCGAATCCCCTCTGTGGGCAAAGGACATATATTAGTATAGGCATGTCTCCAAATGAGCCAATTCAACCAAGGGAGGAATATAGTGTGTGAAAAAACCCAATATAGTGTGTGAAAACAAAGTAACATCATTTGTGCCACGTGATTAACAACACTACAGTTCACGATGTTCATTCAAGATTAACGGGAAAGCTCGGGAGACGGACAAGTCACTCGCACAAATAACAGAAATGCCGAGTACCGTGGGAACTCTTTATCTACCCCTCGTTATATCGTGCGAAACTCGTGCTGGACCACGACCACTTCACTCTGGTGACATCTTGCGTCAACTCGCCCCGTGAAAAAGCCCCATTAAGCTGGTTTATTTAATAATGGTGATGTACAACTTACTAAGTGGTCTTGATGAAGTTTCATCATGTCACCATCATCCAAATAAACTACATATGCAACTGGTTCAGTGTTCTTAAGACTAGTTTCCTCACACAATATTTGAACCAAATATGTGGCAGTCACAAGTTCTAGTGTCATGCTTTAAATTGAGGTTTCACCAAATCCTGAATAGCTCTAATATATCTAACCATGAGTAACTCAGCAGGTATCTGCCCTCGTAGCATTGGTGGTGTTATCTAGAATTAAGAAACATGCAGCTTTTTTCCCTAATTTGACTCCTTTCCCGTGAACCTGCAGAGAGTGATGAATACAGCCAAGTCCATCACAGGCTCATCACTCCTTCCATTAAGTCCATCACCACGGTATGTGGTATCAGAAAGACTGGAAGTATTATTAAGGATGACTGTTGCCCTGGCCATTCCCTTTCCTTTCTTCTAACTTCCAGGAGAAGATACAAAAACATGAAACACCGATGTCCAGACTTAAGAGCAGCATTTACCCCAAAGCTATCAGGCACCTGAACCAATCACCTTCTTCACACCTCATTCACAGAGTAGCAATGTTACAAAATTTTGAGATTTTAAAAATCTAGTCTGCAATTTATCCCATCCCTGAAACAAATATGAAACAATCTTACTTCGAAGTCCAGAAATTAAAGCATATAATTAGTTAGTTACCCAATAACACTCAGACACGGGACTAAACTAACAAGCTTCCGGATGATGCCCAGAAATTCCTGCCATTGCTGTTCCACCGTCATTCCTGCTAGGATCCCTTTCCAGTCTACCTTGGCCAGCTCCTCTCTCATGCCTTTGTTCAACTGCATCACTGCCACTTCCGATTTAACCTTCTCCTTCTCAAATTGCAGATTAAAACTAATCATATTATGATCACTACCTCCAAGTGGTTCCTTTATCTCGAGTTCTCTTATCAAATTTGGTTCATTGGTAAACACTAAATCCAGAATTGCCTTTTCTCTGGTCGTCTCCATTATAAGATGCTCGAAGAATCCATCTCGGAGGCACTCTACAAACTCTCTTTCTTGGGGTCCTGAACCAACCTGATTTTCCCAGTCTACCTGCATATTGAAATCCCCCATCACCACAGTGGCATTACCTTTGTTACATGCCAGTTTTAACTCCTGCTGCAACGTACACCCTACATCCGGGCTACTATTTGGGGGTCTGTAGATAACACCAATTAGTGTCTTCTTGCCTTTACAATTCCTCAACTCAATCCACAGTGACTCTACCTCATCAGTCCCTATGTCTTCCCTCGCAAGGGACTGAATTCCATTCCTCACCAGAAGAGCTACCTCCCCTCCTCTGCCCACCTGCCTGTCCCTTCTATAGGATGTATAACCCTGAATATTAAGTTCCAAGACGTGGCTGCAGGCCCAATCCGCCTGCAGCCACGTGTCGGTAATCCCCACAATGTCATATCTACCAACCTCTATCTGAGCCTCAAGCTCATCTACTTTACTTCTTATACTTAGCGCATTCAATTCCTTATGCATCTCACCATTCACATCGATCCCTACTACACTTGGCCATAATCTCCTATCCCTTTGGGACCTTTCTTTCCCGTTAATTCTGGGGTCATTAACTATCCCTTTACTCCCTTTCCCTTTAACTCCGTCCTTGACTATCCCATTTAATAATAATAATAATAAATTTTATTTATGGGCGCCTTTCAAGAGTCTCAAGGACACCTTACAAAAATTGAGCATGTAGAGGAAAAACATGTAAGGGGAATGAAATAAATAGTAGAGACATGACTAGTACACAAAGTAAAGACAGAATTCAATACAAAACACAGTACGAGGCAATTAATGCACAGATGAAAAGGGATGGGGACGTGGGGCTAAGGATAGGCAGAGGTGAAGAGATGGGTCTTGAGGCGGGACTGGAAGATGGTGAGGGACACGGAATTGCGGATCAGTTGGGGGAAGGAGTTCCAGAGCCTGGGAGCTCACCATCCTCGAATCCCGTCTGTTGCCGCAGAAACTCCTGTCCGTACCTCTCACAATGGAGTCTCCAACCACCACAGCGTTGCCTGACGTCGGCCTCTTTGGTTTTGGCTCAACAGCACTTTTTGCTTGGCAAGCCAATGCGCCGCTCAGTGCGTCAACGTCTTCTGTCCCGACAGCTTGTAAGTGGGTGAACCTGTTCACAAGAGGTACAACACCCAGGGACCTGTGCATTCCATGTTTACTTCACTTTCTCACCGTCACCCACCTTCCCTCTTCACGTACCTTTGGTGTAACAATCTAGCTGTAGGACTCGTCGAGGAACGACTCAGCCTCTCGGATGAACCTGAGGTCATCCACTTGCTTCTCCAGTTCCCCAACTTGATCCTTCAGGATCTGTACCTGGATGCACTTTTCACACTTGTAGCATAAGGAGCACCAGCGGTGTCCTTGACCTCCCACATACTGCAAACACCGCACTGAATCAACTTGCCTGACATCTCCTTCTTTCGTCTCTCCCTCTCCAACGTTTTGCGCAGCCTCCTCTCCTCAGCCTCCTCGCCGAAAACTCTCGAGCCAAAGACTCTCGAGCCAAAGACTCTCGAGCCAAAGACTCTCGAGCCAAAGACTCACACTTTACTCACAAGGCACTTCCCTCACTGCCGCTCCCTAAGAGCCGTCTTGCTCATATTGACTGATAAATTGCCTAATTTACCAATTTCCCAATTTACAAACCAAATTCCTCAGTTTTAAACAATTTTCCCCCTCTGACTCACTTCTAACTCTTCTCCCACATGGGCTAGAGCCAATCAATGCTTTTTCCTGCTTCTCTTTGCTGCTGTTTCTTCAAAATCCACGGAAGCTCTGAGTCTCAGAACTTAAGACAATTCAGTCGCCAGTGCCTGTTGCCGGTTGACGTAGGTATTCGCCAATGGAATTCACCGAAGTCAACACCGGCGATAACCTACGTCACCTGGCGACAACCTAAGTCATCCTGGCGACAATCTACGACAGCATCTACATCAGGAGAAGTCAACTTACACTCATTGGCGTCAAGCTAACTGTCGCCGACTGTCGCCGAAACGTTTTGAACATTTCAAAATCCAGCGGCAACCAGAAAAACATGACGCCTCTTTGGGCGACTGAGGAGACTACTCACGACCATACAGGCAACACCCCGGCGACCATGTGGCGACAGCGGTCCTAAGTGGGACAGGGGCATAAGGTACTGGTTGTGGTTTAGGAAGCTGAGATGGGATCTGGGGTAATAGATTAAGAATAAGGGGTAGGGCATTTAGGACTGAGGAAAAATTTCTTCATCCAGAAAGTTGTGAATCTGTGGAATTCTCTGCCACAGAAGGCAGTGGAGGCCAATTCACTGGATGTTTTCAAGCGAGTGTTAGATTTAGCTCTTAAGGCTAAAGGAATCAAGGGATATGTGGAAAAAGCAGGAACGGGGTACTGATTTTAGATAATCAACCATGATCATATTCAATGAATTGGCTCGAAGGGCCAAATGACCTACTCCTGCACCTATTTTTCTATTATTCTAATAATAATTTGCCATCTGCACAAACAGATGGCAAAATGACAGACCTGTCATTGCCAATTTACTATTTGAAAAATATAGGAAAGATGTAATAAGAAATGTTAAGACTTTTAATTTAATAATAGTCACTGGAATCAGTTTTGAAAACTGAATTTCTGTGCATGTGGATGAATGTAAGCTGATCAGATAGCCAGGAGAGATCATGTCATATATAATGAACATGGTTGTGTTTTGAGACAGTAAGCAATGGAATCCAATAGCAAGAGTTGACTGATGTTATTTGTGTACACAAAAATGCTGGAGACTCAGCGGGTGCAGCAGCATCTATGAAGCGAAGGAAATAGGCAACATTTCGGGCCGAAACCTTTCTTCAGACTGATGGGGGGTGGGAGGAGGCGGGGAGAAGAAAGGAAAAAGGAGGAGGAGGAGCCCGAGGGCTGAGGGAGAGGTAGAAAGGGGAGGAGACAGCTAGAGCTAACAGAATTGTGAGAATTCAGAATTATTTGTGTTTTCATATTGGCATTCAACTGATGTACAAATGTTGCAATGTCACAATGCTTGCAAGTTCCGGTCCTGCTATGTATTGGAAGGCCAAACAATGAGAGATATGAAGTTATTTATTCCAGAGGAAGTGCAGACATATTTTTAGGAGTAGAAACTAGCAGACACAGTCAGTCATTAGTGCAGTAACTTAATGATAAAGATAGCAGAATGGCTATGTGGTGCAAAGTCTTCTTATTAGGCAACTGTTCAAGATCCAGCCAGCTTTGTGAGTTCTGAGGTGACTGATGGGGTCAGTGCAGGACTCTTTCACAGGTGGGGTAGAAGAAGGATGAAGTGCAAGAGGACAGGTATGCAGCGTGTAAGGCGGTCTCACTCTCCACCAATTATGCGGGGCTTCCGGGTACTCCTGATTCATGGCCTCAAGTTTCCCAATACCACACCAAATTCCCAGGGAATTAAAAAAAACCGCAGGAACTGGAAATCTGCAATAAAACCAGAAAATATTGGAAAAGCTCAGAAGATCAGGCAGCAACTGTGGAGAGATAACCAATCTGCGGCTCTCCACATGTATTTTCTGTTCTTACATCCAATTGCTCGTCTATTTTAAATAATCAT